>NW_024734362.1:1130000-1162662 GCF_018991925.1 Homarus americanus | reverse complement strand
TCAGTATGCATGCCCGTTCAATTGCGTATTTGTGGAAGGATATGATCTGTGTCATGTCACTGGCAGGGGAGGGTTGTGGGGAGGGGCACGGTGGGGCACAAAGACCTGGCAGCTTCGGAAATGAAGACGAGGGAGAGGCCAGTGATCCAGGTTAGGGGACAACCGGGACTGTGCGTTGTAGCCAGGAGGCCAGGCAGGCGGGTGTTGTTGAAGAAGGCGTTGCTGGGGAGACACAGGGTACACAGGGGTGTGGCCGGAGACTGGGGGGCGTTGTGGTGGGCTTGGCCTTCAGGGGTTAGAGCATTGCCGTGAGTCAGCGATATGCCGGCCGCCACGGTTCGACACCTGGGATCCTTCGGCTGCCCCCACCACCAAGGTGGTCTTTGATTTTCAGGCACCAGGCGGCGGAATTCCAGCAATTCACGTGGAGCAGAAGCGACATCTGGGGACGATCACGTCTCGACAGCAACGGTGAAGGAGTGTGACCCCAATGAACGAACAACACAAAATGGGCCGGGGTGATAGGCTTCTGCATACCGTGGGGTTAGGTGGGTGGGCTTTCACCAGTGGTTGGGCCTCCTTCCCTTCGCCAGCAATGACAGCTGGTTTGGAGACTCTCCTGATATTGGCGACGTATACCAGTATCCAGAGTTAAGTCACGCACCCAACTTCTTCTACTATCCACAGCGTATAAAAAAACGTTTCACCAGGATGTGGCAACATTCATAAGCCCAAGGGCGCCGGACAACCCTGTCAAAGCCAACAGTACTAAGTCTTCACCAGACCTTAACTTAGTGGATGTATGTTTTTGACCTGACCTCTTGATTTGTGGTCACCTGTTATAAGCCTCTCTCCAGTCCCCATTAATTCATTTGCCTCTCCAAGATGTTTCCCCCATATACAAACAATACCTCACTATTGAGAATCAAACCTGACTCTGCTGCATATCGAACAGATCACTACAGCGACACCATAAAACTGAAATGTGTTGTGTGATGGAAGAGGAAAGGTACTCCACCACCAGGCGGCAGTGGGGATGACATGAGGAAAAACAAAGGCAAAAACTCAGTGAAAATCTTCCGAGAAAAATATAAGCAAGTTCCCTAAAAAATAATGGCTGATGGTACCAATCAAGATCCAAAGATGCCTAATTAGTTGCGGTATACAGACATCTAAATGACTACGATACTCTGCTCAAAACCAAATAAATTAAGCATAAATACCAGTTTGATCACAATCAGCATCTTAACAAGCCTTCCATTGAAATTTACATACAGTCCAGAACACAATTAGTACAGGGTGGCATAAAGTCAGAGTCAGAAGGGTTAGCATTGTACAAAGCATGAGAGCGACAAATTTGGGATCTACATTCAAGAATAAAAGTCATATAATATACTTATTGCAGTTTTACGTCTAACGATTTACCAATTTACATAACCTTTTTTTACATTTACTCTGAGGACAGAGACTGTATGTTCTTTACTCATAAGCTGGAGGCCCGTCTCAAATAATCCCACACAACAGTTGTATCAAGTTATTATATAATTCCATTAATTTCACTCTACAAAGGACCCCCAAATAATTCACAATGTTCGAATAATTATAGATTTGGGGGACCACTGGTTTTAAAGTATATATTCAATATATAAGAACAAAAGTTATGATACTAGGAGAAAATGCAAACTTCATTGAAAGAATTACACAAGGTTCACACAAGCCTCGAAAACCCCAAGATGTATTGAAGGATTGTCACGTCCTTTTCCTTTTTTCCAAGAAGCTGTGACTTGGATCAGTTATACAATAATAAGCATATATGAACTTGTAAACAACAGCACATTACCAACAACAAGCACTGAACACACATATAAAGCAGCAAATGTGTAGAAATGGATGGAAAATGTTGAAGATTGGCAGTAATACAATTTACAATGCGACATAATATGTGAGAAAAAGTATACAAACTCGTTAACACTATAATGTAGACTGCGCCCAACAAATATAATTATGGTCTTTAAGCGACTACACCTCATCACCAGATTACTGTACAGTTGCTACGGTGAATATTTAGACGCCTCTCTCTCTCTCTCTGGTTGATACTGTCCTAGCTTTGGTTTCTTCACGGTGCATCTGGTGGCTCCACTATGGTCAGAGACTTAACGGATGCTGACGAGGTTACTGTACATTTACATTCTTGTTTTAAAATCATTCGATCTGTTTTCAAAGATTTTCACTACAATTCGATGACTCATCCTCCAGCCATTCTTAAGACCCTTGAAGCACAGCCGCAAAGCAAGAAATTTCAAGACGCGTATGACCTTGATCCAGCGTGCTTGGCAGAAGCGATTTTCTTTCAACTATTGTGTGTTTCAGGACGGCACAACGGACACTGACCTGAGATGACACTGAGGCGTGAGGTCAACTGGCGATCAACGAAGCTGCTCAATCCACTTATTTAAAATGCTGGGTTAAAAAAATATATACACATAAAAATTAATATCCAACGACAAATTAATCTGAGTCACTGACTTCTGACTTTTGAGCCACCATGTCATTTAAGCTGACTCCTGTACCTGAATAAGGGTATACAGCATTAATACTTTCAACTGAAAATCCAATGGATCTCTTAACCTTAGTAGTGAGAAAGAAATCAAAATGGTTCCGCAGAGGCTATATTGAATAAGACGTAAACACAACAAATGGCTTTGTATGCACCATTACTTGTACATTAACGCAAGTCCAAGCTTTATAAAGGGTGTCTAGAGAAAACTGTACACACACATACATCACATACAATTACATACATATATATATATATTACAATACACACACACTCCCCAAGTGCACACACACACCCTGGGTACACACGCCGTGAGGTAGCGTTGTCCTGAGCGCCAACAAGACAGCAGTATTTCATAGAGAAAAAAAAACCTAAATAGTACAACGAGTTGGCCCAGATGTGTGGCAACCCCGCCCACTGACCTTTGTCTCCCTCCACCCTCAGTCTTGGCCCCCCCTACCCTGCTTCCACCTCAGTCTTGCACCTACCTGCCTCCACCTCAGTCTGGTACCCCCTACCCTGCCTCCACCTCAGTCTGGCTCCCCCCTCACCCTCCACCCTCAGTCTGGTACCCCCTACCCTGCCTCCACCCTCAGTCTGGTACCACCTACACCCTGCCTCCACCTGTCTGGTACCCCCTACCTGTCCACCCTCAGTGGTACCCCCCTCCTGCCTCACCTCACTCTGGAATCCCCTCCTGCCTCCGCCCATCGTCTGCCACACCTCCGCCTCCCACCCATTTGCCACATCCTCCTCCTCCCCCCCCTCATTCTGCCACATCCTCCATCCCACCCCTCATTCTGGCACATCCTCCACCTCCACCCTCATTCCGCCATCCTCCAGCCTCCCCACCCCTCATTCTGGCATCCTCCACCTCCCCCTCATTCTGCACACCCTCCGCCTCCACCCTCATTCTGCATCTCCTCCGCCTCACCTCATTCTGGCATATCCTCCGCCTCCACCCTCATTCTGCCCATCACCTCCCGCCTCCACCATCATTCTCTGTCCCTCACCTCCACCTCATTCGCCACCATCCTCCGCCTCCACCTCATTCTGCCATATCCTCCCGCCTCACCCCTCATTCTCCACATCCTCCACCTCCGTCATTCTGCATCCTCCGCCCACCCCCTCATTCTCCCACATCCTCGCCTCCCACCCTCATTCTGCCATATCCTCGCCTCCCACCTCATTCTACACCTCCGCCTCCACCCTCATTCTGCTTATCCTCCGCCTCCACCCTCATTCTGCATCCCTCCGCCTCCTCATTCTGGCACCTCGCCTCCACCCCTCAGTCTGGTACCCCTCCCTGCCTCCCTTCACCATAATATACTGACACCTGACTGCCCTGATCTCGACTTGCCTCCGCCCTCTTCCACACCCTGTGCTTGGTGGGGGCCAAAACTGAGACAGAAAAAATCTGAATCTATTGTACACAACACCTCTCACACACCTCCACTCTCCACAGTCTACTTCAACACACTGGCGGCTGATACAAACTCAAACCTTTAATCACCTTACCACCATCAACCTAACATCTCGTAACCATCCTTCCTTACTCCATCCTCCTCAAAAATAGCCCAGAAATCCTACAAAAAATGCATCCGACATTGCCGTGATGTCATATGTGGGTGTGACATAAGGTAAGTGCGTTGTGATCCGCGTCAACAAAACACTGGTACTCGCCTCACTCACTCACCTGGAGAAATGTTTCTTCACAGGTATTAAGAGTGTCTGGTATTTATAGACCGAGTCACAATACTTCTTTTTGTTGTTGACATAGTGATCAATATTTATACCTTGTTTGTTGACTCATGTTCTTTTACCTCGTCTTAGCGCTCAAACATGCACACACAAGCAAGTACATATATATATATATATATATATATATATATATATATATATATATATATATATATATATATATATATATATATATATATATATATATATATATATATATATAAATCACAGGAAAATGGAAACAACAGAGTACTCTTAGCTTTCGTCTTATTCAAGACATCTTGAAGGTTATGTTATGTTTGTTATGTTAGGTTGTATTATATTATGTTATGTTATGTTATATTATGTAAGTTATAGTTATGTTATTTGTTGCCTCTGAATGTCTGAATAAAGAAGAAAGCTAAAATGCTCCGTTGTTTCCATTTTCCGTCTTGATTTATCAAGATTTATCTTATCACGTTTTCAATATATATATATATATATATATATATATATATATATATATATATATATATATATATATATATATATATATATATATATATATATACGCGTACTTTCTCAGGACAATTTACCTTTCCTTTGCCCTTTGATATCTCTCATAACTAATTAAGTAATTCTGTAACAGACATTTTCAATCTCCATCATCAGTGTATAGCCGATCTGTGGTGTTATTGTCCATACTCGCCTCGCAAGCGAGCGGACCTGGTTCGATCCTCGGGCAGGGTGAAACTATGGGCAAGTTTCTTTCCCATTTCTGTCTGCCCAGCAGTAATTGGGAACCTGGATGATAATCGATTTGCGGATCGTATTCCGGGTAATGGTTAGACAGTGCAGTTGGCGAGTTGTCCGGTCTTCTCGGACTGTTCCTTGACACTGGGTCATACGCCTCGTAAACTCCAGGTGTGGTTATTGTGTTGGCAACAGGTTCTACATTAAACAAATTCACGCCGAGGTGGCCCTTGAGCCGGCCATCCTCGTTACACGAGGGACAACCATTATATTATAGCCGAGCGGTACAACTCCAGGGTTCAGTATATATTATGGTACAGTTTAACAGCTTCATCTATCACACTGGTTTACACAACTAAATGTACTGTACATTTTTCTCTATATTTTTTGTATTATGTTTTACAGGCCCTTATCAAATCAGACTATATGTAAAAAAATGCTTAAAAAATGTGTTTCGTGTTCCAAATGGGTTAGGTTAGGTTAGGTTAGGTTAAGGTTGGAGGATAGATAGGTTAGGTTAGGTTGATTAGGTTAGGTTAGGTTGGGTTAGGTTGGGTTATGTTAGGTTAGGTTAGGTTAGGATTAGGTTAGTTAATTGGAATTGGTTGGTGTATGTATGTATGTTATGTTATATTAGGTTATGTTAGGTTATAGTTATGTTATGTTAGGTTATGTTGCAATATATTTTCGTATATTGTATGTGTTATATTAGGTTATATTTATGTTATGATATGTTATGTTAAGTTAGGTTATGTTATGTTATGTTAGGTTATGTTAGGTTATCCAAGTTAGGTTAGATTATGTTATATTAGGTTATGTTATGATATATTATATTTATATTATATTTATATTATATTGATTATGTTATGTTATTTATATTATATTATATTAGGTTATGTTAGATTTATATTATATTATATTGTTATATTTAGGTTATATTAAATTTATATTATATTAGGTTATAATATTATATTAGGTTATGTTATGTTATATTATATTAAATTATGTTATATATGTTATATTATATTTATATTGAAGCTGTTAGGTTATATTGCAGTAAAAGTTATATTTATGTTATGTTATATTTAAGTTATATTATATTTATATTATATTATATTAGGTTATGTTATGTTATGTTATATTAGGTTATAGGTTGGTTATATTATGTTATATTTATATTAGTTATGTTAGGATTAGGTTATGTTATATTTATGTTATATTATGTTTAGGTTATATTAAGTTATATTTATATTTACATATTTATATTGTTATGTTATGTTATGTTATATTTATATTAAATTTATGTTATGTTATGATATATTTATAATTAGGTTATGTTATATGTTATGTTATATTAGAAGTTAAGTTGGTTATGTTATGTTATATTTATATTTATGTTATATTGTATTGGGATTAAGTTAGGTTATGTTATGTTATATTGTATATATGTTATATTTATGTTATGTTATATTAAGTTATGTTATGTTATATTTATGTTATATTTATATTTATGTTATATTAGGTTATATTTATGTTAGGTTATATTTATGTTATGTTAGGTTATATTATATTGTAACATGTTACATAATGTAATATATTTATGTTAGCAACATGATATAATATGTTATGTTATATTATATTATGACTATATCGTATATTTATATTATGTTATATTATATTATTATATTTATATTATATTTAAGTTATATTTATATATATTTATGTTATATTATACAAATTAAATTTATATTATATAGGTTAGGTTATATTGGGTTATATTAGTATATTTATATTTATATTTATATTTATATTATATTATATTATATTTAGAGATATATATTATGTATATTTATATTATTATGTTATATTAAATTTATGTTATATTTATAATATATTATATATTGAAGTTATATTAGGTTATAATAATTATATTTATATGGGATTTATATTATATTGAGTTATATTATATTATGTTATGTTATATTATATTATGTTATATTATATTATATTTATATTTAGTTATATTATATTAAGTTATTATATTTATATTATATTTGGATTATATTATATTATATTTATATTAAATATTAGGTTAGGTTATATTATATTATATTTATATTTATATATTAGGTTATATAGAATTTATATTTATATTTATATTAAATTTAGTATATTATATTTATGTTATATTATATTTAGGTTATGGTTAAATTATATTAGTTATATTATATTATATTGGAAATTTATATTTATATTATGTTATAATAGGTATATATTATATTGGTTATATTATATTATATTATATTGATTTATATTTATATTATGTTATATTATATTTAGGTTATATTATATTATATTATGTTATGTTATATTATATTAGGTTAACATATTAGGTTATGTATATTAGGTTATAATATATTAGGTTATGTTATGTTATATTATGTTATGTTATGTTATATTTATGTTACTGTTATTTATATTATAATTAGGTTATATTATATTACTTAATTATATTATATTATGTTATGATTATATTTATATTATATTATGTTAAGTTAGGTTATTAGATATATGTTATATTTATGTTATATTAGGTTAGGTTATGTTAGGTATATTAGGTTATGTTAGGTTATATTTATGTTAGGTTATGTTATATTATGTGTTATGTTTATGTTATGTTATGTTGGAGTTATATTGAGGTTATGTTATGTTTATGTTATGTTATGTTGGGGTTATGTTATGTTATATGTTATGTTAGGTTATGTTATATTTATGTTATGTTATATTATGTTATTGGTTATGTTATGTTATGTTATGTTATGTTATGTTAGGTTATATTATGTTGTTATGTTATGTTATGTTATGTTAGGTTAGGTTGGATTATGTTATTTTATTTATGTTATGTTATATTAATTTATGTTATGTTAAGTTATGTTATGTTTAGTTATGTTATGTTATGTTATGTTAGGTTATGTTATGTTATGTTATAGTTATATTATGTTATGTTATATTAGGTTATGTTATATTTATATTTATATATTTAGTTATATTATTTATGTTATGTTATGTTGTATTAAGTTATATTATGTTATGTTATGTTATGTTGGGTTATGTTATGTTATGTTATGTTATGTTAGGTTATATTATGTTATGTTATGTTATGTTAGGTTTATGTTATGTTGGGTTATGTTATGTTATGTTATGTTATGTTAGGTTATGTTATGTTATAGTTATGTTATGTTATGTTAGGATTTATATTATGTTATGTTAGGTTATGTTATGTGGTTATATTATGTTATGTTAGGTTATATTATATTTAGGTTATGTTATTTATGTTATGTTAGGTTATATTATGTTATGTTATATTATGTTATGTTATGTTAGGTTATGTTATGTTATGTTATGTTATGTTGGTTATGTTATATTTATGTTATGTTATGTTATGTTATGTTAGGTTATTATTATGTTATGTTATGTTAGGTTATATTGTATTAATTATGTTATGTTATGTTATGTTATGTTATGTTATGTTGTGTTATATTATGTTATGTTATGTTATGTTATATTATATTTTGGTTATGTTATGTTATGTTATGTTATGTTATGTTATGTTATGTTAGGTTATGTTTGTTATGTTATATTATGTTTGTTATGTTAGGTTATGTTATGTTATGTTAGGTTGGGTTATATTATGTTATGTTAGGTTATGTTAGGTTATGTTATGTTATGTTAGGTTATGTTATGTTATGTTAGTTTATATTATGTTAGGTTAGGTTAGGTTATGTTATGTTATGTTATGTTATGTTATGTTATGTTAGGTTATATATGTTTGGTTATGTTATGTTGGGTTATGTTATGTTGGGTTATATTATGTTTTAGTTTATGTTATGTTATATTTAGGTTATGTTATATTGATTTATGTTATATTTATGTTATGTTAGGTTATATTATGTTAGGTTATGTTATATTTAGGTTATGTTAGGTTATGTTATGTTATATTTAGGTTATGTTATGTTATGTTATGTTATGTTATGTTAGGTTATGTTATGTTATATTATATTATATTTGGTTATATTAGGTTATATTATGTTAAGTTTATGTTGATATATTATATTATATTAGGTTATATTATATTTATGTTATTGATTATATATTAGTTATTTATATTATATATAGGTTATGTTATGTTATGTTAGGTTATGTTATGTTATGTTATATTATGTTATGTTAGGTTATGTTATGTTTATGTTATGTTAGGTTAGGTTATATTTATGTTATGTTAGGTTATGTTATGTTAGGTTATATTATGTTATGTTATGTTAGGTTATATTATGTTTGGTTATGTTATGTTATGTTAGGTTATATTAGGTTATATTATGTTATGTTATATTTAGGTTATGTTATGTTATGTTATGTTATGTTTGGTTATGTTATGTTAGGTTATGTTATGTTATGTTATGTTAGGTTATGTTGGGATTTATGTTATGTTAGGTTAGGTTGGGTTATGTTATGTTATGTTATGTTAGGTTGGGGTTATGTTATGTTATGTTTAGGTTGTATGGTTATATTAGGTTAGGTTATGTTATGTTATGTTATGTTATGTTAGGTTATGTTATGTTTTTGGTTATGTTATGTTATGTTATATTGGGTTATGTTAGGTTATGTTATATTAGATTGGGTTAGGTTATGTTATGTTATGTTATGTTATGTTATGTTGGGTTAGAGTTTAGGTTATGTTATGTTATGTTTATATTTATGTTATATTTAGGTTAGGTTATATTTATGTTATGTTATGTTAGGTTATGTTTATGTTATGTTTATGTTAGGTTATGTTGGGTTATATTATGTTAGGTTATGTTATGTTAGGTTGGGTTATATTGGGTTAGAGTTATGTTATGTTGGGTTATGTTATGTTATGTTAGTTTTAGGTTGTATTTATTTATGTTGTATGTTAGGTTAGGTTAGGTTATGTTAGGTTATGTTATGTTATGTTATGTTAGGTTGTGTTATGTTATGTTTATGTTTATGTTATGTTGGGTTAGGTTATGTTATATTATAGTTAGGTTAGGTTATGTTATGTTATGTTATGTTGGGTTATGTTATGTTAGGTTATATTATGTTATGTTATGTTAGGTTATATTATGTTATGTTATGTTAGGTTATGTTTGGTTATGTTATATTGTTATGTTAGGTTATTTAGGTTTATGTTGTTATGTTATGTTATGTTAGGTTATGTTAGGTTAGGTTATGTTATGTTATGTTAGGTTATATTGGTTATATTATATGTTATGTTATGTTTGGTTATATTAGGTTATGTTATGTTATGTTATGTTATATTAGGTTAGGTTATGTTATGTTTGGTTTATGTTAGGTTATATTTATGTTATGTTAGGATTTATGTTATGTTAGGTTATATTTATGTTATGTTATATGTTAGGTTGGTTATGTTAGGTTAGGTTATGTTATGTTATATTGGGTTAGGTTATGTTAGGTTATGTTGGAGTTAGGTTATGTTATGTTATGTTAGGTTATGTTGGATTATGTTATGTTATGTTAGGTTATATTATGTTATGTTATTGTTATGTTATGTTTGGTTATGTTAGGTATGTTATATTATATTGGTTAGTTATTTATGTTATGTTTTGGTTATATTGGGTTATGTTATGTTATGTTAGGTTATGTTATGTTAGGTTATATTTATGTTATATTTATGTTAGGTTAGGTTAGGTTATGTTAGGTTAGGTTATATTGTATTTATGTTAGGTTAGGTTATGTTGGGTTATGTTGATATGTTATGTTAGGTTATGTTATGTTATGTTGGGTTATGTTATGTTGGAGTTTATGTTATGTTATGTTATGTTAGGTTAGGTTAAGTTAGTTAGGTTAGGTTAGGTTATGATTATGTTATGTTAGGTTATGTTATGTTAGGTTATTTATATTTATTATATTATGTTATGTTATGTTAGGTTATATTATGTTATGTTATGTTAGGTTATGTTAGGTTATAGTTATATTTATATTATTATGTTGGATTATGTTATGTTATGTTGAGTTAGGTTATGTTAGGTTAGGTTATATTATGTTAGGTTAGGTTAGGTTAGGTTAGGTTAGGTTGGGTTATGTTATGTTATATTGGGTTAGGTTATGTTGGGTTATGTTATGTTATATTTATGTTATGTTATGTTATGTTGGTTTATGTTATGTTAGGTTATGTTAGGTTATGTTATGTTATATTATATGTTATATTGAGTTATATTATATATTATGTTAGGTTAGGTTAGGTTAGGTTAGTTATTGTTATGTTAGGTTATGTTATGTTATATTAGGTTAGGTTATGTTAGGTTATGTTATGTTATGTTATGTTATATTATATTGATATATTATGTTATGTTATGTTATATTGAATGTTATATTATTTAATTAGGTTAGGTTATGTTAGGTTATGTTATGTTATGTTATGTTATGTATATGTTAGGTTATGTTAGGTTATGTTATGTTATGTTATGTTATGTTGTTATTTAATATTATATTAGGTTATATTATGTTATGTTATGTTATGTTAGGTTATATTCAGGTTTATATTATATTTAGGTTATGTTATGTTATGTTAGGTTAGGTTATATTAGGTTAGGTTATGTTATGTTATGATATTAGGTTAGGTTATATTTAGGTTATATTTATGTTATGTTATGTTATATTATATTGGGTTATATTATGTTATGTTATGTATATTTAGGCTGCACGGGTGGATGTCCAGAACTGTCTCTCTCCACAACAGTATATCCACACAAACCAACTCAGAGACTTTATTTTAGTGGCGTCTATACTTAATGATCTTTGTTGTTCTTGTTCATCATATTAGTATTTCATGAGGGTTGTTCTGGGCGGGGGGGAGTGGGGGCACTTGGGTGAGGTGGGGGTACTCTGGCGGGAGGGTGGGGGGCACTGGTTGGGTAAGGTAGAGGGCACTCTGGCGGGAGTGGGGGGCACTGGTTGGGTAAGGTGGGGTACTCTGGCGGGAGAGGGGGGGCACTGGTTGGGTGGTAGGGGTACTCTGTGGGGAGGGGGGGGGAGGGCACTGGTTGGGTAAGGTGGGTACTCTGGCGGGGAGTGGGGGAGGGCACTGGTGGTTGGGTAAGGGGTGCTCTGGCGGGAGGGAGTGGGGAGGGCACTGGTTGGGTGGGTGGGGTACTCTGGCGGGAGGGAGTGGGGGCACTGGTTGGGTAAGGCAGGGTACTCTGGCGGGAGTGGGGGGAGGCACTGGTTGGGTGGGTAGGGGTACTCTGGCAGAGGGAGTGGGGAGGGCACTGGTTGGGTAAGGTAGGTACTCTGGCGGGAGGAGTGGGGGGAGGCACTGGTTGGGTAAGGTGGGGTACCTGGCGGGAGGGGGTGGGGCACTGGTTGGGTAAGGTAGGGGTACTCTGGCGGGAGGGGAGTGGGGGAGGGCACTGGTTGGGTAAGGTAGGGGTCCTGGCGGGAGGGGGGGCACTGGTTGGTGGGTAGGGGTGCTGGCGGGAGGAGTGGGGAGGGCACTGGTTGGGTAGGTAGGGGCCGGCGGGAGGGGGGGGAGAGGCACTGGTTGGGTAAGGTAGGGGTACTCTGGCGGGAGGGGAGTGGGGGGGCACTGGTTGGGTAAGGTAGGGGTACTCTGGCGGGAGGGGGGAGTCAGGGGGCACAACTTCTCAACCCTGGCCGTCCGTGGCATATGTTGCGATATGTATTTTCGAGTTAAATCCGGCTCAGAAACTGAATTTGTATTATAAACCCGTAAATAACCCGAGAACTGTATGTATGTCTGTATAACCCGAGAACAGTATGTATGTATGTATGTATGTATGTATGTATGAAAGAAGGATACTTGACGGAGAGAATGGTAAATATGAATAATTGTAAAAAAATTGACGAAGAAAAAGAAATATATCCTGAAATGTTGTGTATACAGTATATGTTAGCCAAATAATTTACCTGTATTCAATTAAGATTTTTTCCCGATAAAAAATGATTATTCCGTCCTGAGTAGATGTAGAACCTGTTTTTCGACATGACTGCAAACACACATTATTTTTGTTTACTCACATATACAAAATAGTGTGGGTGTGTGTTGTAACCCCATCAAAACATTGTCACAGACTGGCGAGAATATATTCAGTGGAACTAAAAACCCAGGGCCAGGTGTCAACACAAACGTATTCTCAATTTTCACCGGGAAACGAACCACCGGGCGAAAAACACTTACCTATAAAACGATGATTTTATTATTACGGAATATTTTGGTCTTTTACAACGTAAAACTATTGTGGGTCACTCACCTAACACGAGCGTTATGGTGACGAGCCAGAGGGGACCAGAGACTTCCTGCTGGCCGAGACCTGAGCCCTCCTGAGAACTAGATTAATGACGTCACCCCTGATCGAGACCTGAGCCCTCCTGAGACCTAGATTAATGACGTCACCCTTGTTCCGAGACCTGAGCCCTCCTGAGACCTAGATTAATGACGTCACCCCTGATCGAGACCCGGGGCCCCCTTGAGACCTAGATTAATGACGTCACCCCTGATCGAGACTTGGGTCCTCCTGAGAACTAGATTAATGACGTCACCCCTGATCGAGACCTGAGCCCTCCTGAGAACTAGATTAATGACGTCACCCCTGATCGAGACCCGGGGTCCCCTTGAGACCTAGATTAATGACGTCATCCCTGACCGTGACCTGAGCCCCCCTGAGACCTAGATTAATGACGTCACCCCTGATCGAGACTCTGGGTCCTCCTGAGGAATCTAGATTAATGACGTCACCTCTGTTCGAGACCTGAGCCCCCTGAGTATCTGATTAATGACGTCACCCCTGATCGAGACTCCGGGCCCCTTGAGACCTAGATTAATGACGTCACCCCTGACCGTGACCTGAGCCCCCCTGAGAACTAGATTAAATGACGAAACATTAACTACATTTGGTTCGTAATCATCATAACGAGAAACACACAAACATTAGACGCCTCGCCCCCGCCAACTGCCGACGCCGGTGAGCCACTAACAACACGGCGCCGATAGTTTTTTGTGTGGGAGGGAGGGAGGGAGGGCGACAAGGGAGGACAGGGTGGACTTGTACCTTACACCCTTGAACACGACACCTTCCTACACCCTGGAGACTAGACTAACTGCAGGCCACTCTCAGAACACTGAAAAGTCGACGACGGTGGTGGTGTATATTGCCTCTTCCTCCTCCTCCTCCTCCTCCTCCTCTCCCTCCTCCTCTCCCTCCTCTTCATCCTCTCCCTCCTCTTCCTCCTCTCCCTCCTCTTCCTCTTCCTCCGTCTTATCTTCTCTCAGTATCAGATGGTCTATTTCTCCACGATGGCTTTTATCAATATTGTTTCCATGTTCAATCTGCCACAGTGAGATCCACCAAATTCCTTCACCCGTGTTTTTATTTTTTGTTTTGTTTTTATTTATGTTTTGTTGTGTGTTTTTTTTATTTTTATTTATTTTGTTTGTGTTTTTGTTTGGCCATGTTTTCAAGCCAGTGGCAGGAACTTTCATCGCGTCATCAATAATTTCTGTTCGTTCTCTTTTATTAATACTTCAATCATTCTCTTCCTTCATTCATTCTCCGTTCTTTTAATCCCTGCTGTCCCGTTGTCTACAGTCACCTTGACGTGACAGTGTGGCCGGCCAGCTCCGTGCACCTTGACGTGACAGTGTGGCCGGCCAGCTCCGTGCACCTTGACGTGACAGTGTGGCCGGCCAGCTCCGTGCACCTTGATGTGACAGTGTGGCCGGCCAGCTCCTTACACCTTGACGTGAGAGTGTGGCCGGCCAGCTCCGTACACCTTGACGTGAGAGTGTGGCCGGCCAGCTCCTTACACCTTGACGTGAGAGTGTGGCCGGCCAGCTCCGTGCACCTTGACGTGAGAGTGTGGCCGGCCTGCTCCGTACACCTTGACGTGGCAGTGTGGCCGGCCAGCTCCGTGCACCCTGACGTGACAGTGTGGCCGGCCAGCTCCGTACACCTTGACTTGACAGTGTGGCCGGCCAGCTCCGTACACCTTGACGTGAGAGTGTGGCCGGCCAGCTCCGTGCACCTTGACGTGACAGTGTGGCCGGCCAGCTCCGTGCACCTTGACGTGACAGTGTGGCCGGCCAGCTCCGTACACCTTGACGTGAGAGTGTGGCCGGCCAGCTCCTTACACCTTGACGTGAGAGTGTGGCCGGCCAGCTCCTTGCACCTTGACGTGACAGTGTGGCCGGCCAGCTCCGTGCACCTTGACTTGACAGTGTGGTCAGCTCCGTACACCTGACGTGACAGTGTGGCTGGCCAGTTCCTGTGCACCCTGACGGCACAGTGTGGCCGGCCAGCCCGTACACCTTGACTTGACAGTGTGGCCGGCCAGCCTGGTGCACCTTTGACGTGAGAGTGTGGCCGGCCAACCTGTGCACCGGATTCTGCCAGTGTGGCCGGGCCAGCTCTGTGCACCTTGACGACAGTGTGGCCGGCCAGCCCGTGCACCCTGACGTGACAGTGTGGCCGGTCAGCCCTGCACCTTGACGTGACAGGTGTGCCGGCCAGCTCCGTGCACCTGATGTGACAGTGTGGCTGGCCAGCTCCGTGCACCGCGACGTGACAGTGTGGCTGCCACCTGCGCACCTGACGACAGTGGCCGGCCAGCTCCGTGCACCCTGACGTGACAGTGTGGGCTGGCTGCTCCGTGCACCTTGACGTGACAGTGTGGCCGGCCAGCTCCGTGCAACTTGACGTGACAGTGTGGCCGGCCAACTCCGTGCACCTTGACGTGACAGTGTGGCCGGCCAGCTCCGTGCACCTTGACGTGACAGTGTGGCCGGCCAACTCCGTGCACCTTGATGTGACAGTGTGGCCGGCCAGCTCCGTGCACCTTGACGTGACAGTGTGGCCGGCCAGCTCCGTGCACCTTGATGTGACAGTGTGGCCGGCCAGCTCCGTGCACCTTGACGTGACAGTGTGGCCGGCCAACTCCGTGCACCTTGATGTGACAGTGTGGCCGGCCAGCTCCGTGCACCTTGACGTGACAGTGTGGCCGGCCAGCTCCGTGCACCTTGATGTGACAGTGTGGCCGGCCAGCTCCGTGCACCTTGACGTGACAGTGTGGCCGGCCAACTCCGTGCACCTTGATGTGACAGTGTGGCCGGCCAGCTCCGTGCACCTTGACGTGACAGTGTGGCCGGCCAGCTCCGTGCACCTTGACTTGACAGTGTTACCAGCTCGGGGTGGTGGTTCGCCTCACATGGGTCGGCGTTTAAGTGGTTGACGGCCGTGTTATGAAGGACTAAACACTGACAGTCACAATAGAGTACTGACAGCCGTGTTTGTGGGACTACGAGCTGACAACCAGGCAGGGAGGGTATGAAAGCGTGGGCACATGGCATAACGCGTCCTGTCGTCAAGATACAAGCGTGGGCATGTTGCGAGAGGACGTCCTACAAGGCAAGGATACAAGCGTGGGTATTACAGAGAGGACGTCCTACAAGGCAAGGTGCGGCATGTTGCGAGAGGACGTCCTACAAGGCAAGGATACAAGCGTGGGCACGTTGCAAGTTGCACAGAAAGCGTCGCCTTGGTCCTGTGCTAGTGGTTGCCCGCTCTCCCTGGGTCGTGCAAGATGCAACACCTCACCCCCTCTCTCCATATTTCATCAGTCACCTGTACGGCACACAGTCTAAGGCAGCGACTCCCACCTACCGTACTTGTCGCCTGTCACCGCCTCTCAGCTTACCATTTTGTGGCCTGGTGGATTGCAGGGGATACTGTTTGTGTGATTTGATTGTGAAGTCTCGATTTTTGGGGGTTGATTGTCGAGGGTTTTATTGTGGGGTAGTTGTCGGGGTTGATTTTCGGGGGTTGGTTTTAGGGGCTGAATTGTGGAGAGAGAGGAAATTATAACACAGAGGAAGAAGAGAAGAGAAGCGTAAAAGAGATAAAGCAGTGAAAAGAGTGGCAAAGGAGAGAGAGAGTGAGAGAGAGAGAGAGAGAGAGAGAGAGTTGTCGTGTGTGTGTGTGTCTGTCTGTCTTGTGGCTGAGACTGGATTAGGTTAGGTTACGTTAGATTGGCTTAGATTAGGGGGGTTTGGATCTGGTCCGGTGAGGTAAGGTTAGGTGAGGTAAGGTTAGGTGAGGTAAGGTTAGGTTAGGTGAGGTAAGGTTAGGTTAGGTGAGGTTAGGTTAGGTTAGGTTAGGAATGAAAGAGAAGACACAAAGACTGCATATGTATGGGAATATGTATAGAGGAACAGAAGAGAAGGAGGAGGAGGAACAGGGCAAGAAAGATTGATGAAGGGAGGAACAAGAGGAGAGAGAGAGAGAGAGAAAGAGATGGATAAGCAATACGGATGAATGAGTGAGAAGTGTCGTAGTGAATTATTGTACTGTAGAACCTTCAGACTTGACTGGTAGAGCTTCCTGAGGGTGACTTGACTTCCTGAACGAACCTCAAGACGTGTGTGTGTGTGTGTGTGTGTGTGTGTGTGTGTGTGTGTGTGTGTTAGACTCATGGATTGGGTTATAAAATGAGAATTGCTTTGGGATATTGAGGTGTGATTGGTGAGTATGACCTGAGATTGTGGAGAATGAGGGTGGATTGTTGATGATGAGGATGACGATGATGGTGATGATGATGATAGTAATGATGATGATGATGGTAATAATGACGATGATAATGATGATAGTGATGATGATGGTGGTGGTGGTAATAATGATGATGATGATGATGGTAATAATGACGATGATAGTGATGATGATGATGGTGGTGGTGGTAATAATGATGATGATGATGGTAATAATGACGATGATAATGATGATAGTGATGATGATGATGGTGGTGGTGGTGGTAATAATGATGATGATGACAACTACATATAACCCACGGGAATAAAATGAAAACAATAACAATAAATTATACATCACGATATTTCTTCACTGCCCGTCAACAAACACCTCCCCGACGAAGGCACAGAAGGAGACCAGGGCGGAGAGGCCATCTTAAGCGAACCCTGAACACTACCAAGACCCTCACACCCCTATAGGTCATCCCCCTAATGTCTCTCAATGCTCCCGCGTGAGGCCCTACTGAAGAAGGCCCTCCAGAAGACCACGACGAAGGAGGTCTCTCGAGCCTCCCCCCAACAGATGATCTACACAAATCATGGCCGAGGGATTATTATTCCCTCCCCGAGAAGCCATGTTCCTCATCCCTTATGTTGGCCCTGTGTATATGGCACCGTATGGCCCTCCTTGAACCTCTGGCAGCTGGAGACGGTCCATGGACACCCGCCATGACGAAAGGGGCGTGGTGAGGGAGCGGCGGAGTGGAAGAAGGGGCGGGGCCAAGCTTGGGGGCGGGGCGTGAGGGGCGGTGCCGGGTGGTGGTGAGTGGCGGGAGGAGAGATCGATGGTGGAGCACCCCCAGCACTGTGTGTGTTGGGGGGTGCCAGTGCCTCTACCCACAACATCCCCATAAGCCATTTAATCCCCAGGTCTCTGAGTCTTGGTGGCGGTCAGAGGCCACACACTGCAATGCCCGCCAGGCCACACTACACCTGCCTGGGCCACACTACACTACTGCCGGGCCACACTACACTGCCTGCCTGGGCCACACTACACACTACCTGCCTGGGCACACTACAGTACCTGCCAGGCCACACACCCAATACCTGCCTGGACACACTACACTACCTGCCTGGGTACACTACACTACCTGCCTGGGCCACACTACACTACCTGTCCAGGCCACACTACACTACCTGCCCGAGCCACACTACAGTACCTGCCTGGGCCACACTACAGTACCTGCCTGGGCCACACTACACTACCTGCCTGGGCCACACTACACTACCTGCCTGGGCCACACTACACTACCTGCCCGGGGCACACTACACTACCTGCCCCGGGCCACACCATTGTTACCACGGGGGGGAGGAGGGGGGGGCTCAGTGGTGCTGTGGTAACAATGCTTCTCTAACTGTCCACCATCACCTGGTCACTTGTATATTATTATTATTATTATTATTATTATTATTAAAGAGGAAATTAGTGTTACTTCTCCATTGTCAGTAGTAATGATAGTAATTAGTGTGTCATAATTAAGATATAACTTCCTATCTGATGTTATGAGTTGTGATACAGGTTTACCATTATAACGTGTAACATTGATGGAAGCAGTTTATCTCAAGGTGCCGCGCGAAGTGTGGAACGGTGTACGGGGAGGCTTCAGCTGCTTGTTAATGGAGTGTATCGCTCGACATATAGTTCATGGGTGATTGTTAGTGATTAGAGACGCTAACTAGATGATTTGTGTTAGTTAAGATTAGTGTATGACATGTACAGGTAAGTTATCCCACCTGTACTAATTATGGTGAGCTTATAGTGTTAGTTAGATTAGGGTAATTAATCCGGTTATTAGTAGTGATAATGACGGTATTATCCATATTAATCCGAGTACTGTTATAGCTCGTTATAATCCAGCTGTGTTCATCCTGGTTTAAGAGCAATTGGGCTGTTAGTCGACAGGTGGGCCGGCGGTAACAGGTGATCAGCCTACTATAGTTAGCTGGGAGCCGCTCCACCCATTAAGAGATCATCTACTCATCAAACTATGTATCGCCAATTATCCCTGCGCCAAATTATGAATGGACAAAATTGGCGAATTATTAATTGACGCCGAGAGTGATTGTTGATAATGATATCCATAATGAACGATTAGGAGGCTATTAACGAGGGACCGTTTAGCGGCTAATGTTGATGGTTGCACTGAGATAATAATACAGGTGTTGATACAGGTGTTGGTACAGGTGTTGAGGTGTTGGTACAGGTGTTGGGGTGATGGTACAGGTGTTATAATGTAGGTCACCAATCAGCACAGCACTGGGTTAATCTCTGCTCGCTGATTGGCTCCCGACTTGACCTGGAAATAATATAATCTATCAATGAGGATTAAATTAGGGCGCGACACACACTGACGTCACCACACACTGACGTCACCACACACTGACGTCACCACACTCTGACGTCATCAATAATTACCTGTGTTGTCATTGTATAGAATTAGATGTTTGTTTACCTTAATTACCTTCTAGTTACCTTCTCAGATGACGACCAAGACAGGTATTATTGTGGTTGTTTATGGGAGGTTAATTAGGCGGACAGATCGGCCACACCTGAGTTTGATTATGAGTGAGTGAGGGAGTGAGTGGGGGAGGGAGTGATTGAGTGGGGGAGTGAGTGAGGGAGTGAGTGAGGGAGTGAGTGGGGGAGGGAATGAGTGAGGAAGGGAGTGGGGGGAGGGAATGAGTGGGAGGGAGGTGGGGAGGGAGGAGGGAGTGTGGGAGGGAGGAGTGAGGGAGTGAGTGGGGAGAGGGAGGGAGGAGGGTGAGGGAGGGAGGGGGAGGGAGGGAGGAGGGAGGGAGGGAGTGAGGTGAGGGAGGAGAGGAGGGAGTGGAGAGAGAGGGAGTGAGTGAGGGACTTAATGAGGAGTGATGGAGAGGGAGGGAGAGAGAGAGTGAGGTTCATGGCAGCGACAGGTGACAGTACCACACACACACACACACACACACACACACACACACACACACACCTGTAGTTAATGACAGCGACAGGTGACAGACACCAACACACACACACACACCTGTAGTTAATGACAGCGACAGGTGACAGTACACAACACACACACACACCTGTAGTTAATGACAGCGACAGGTGACAGTACCACACACACACACACACACACACACCTGTAGTTAATGACAGCGACAGGTGACAGCACCACACACACACACACACACACACACCTGTAGTTAATGACAGCGACAGGTGACAGTACCAACACACACACACACCTGTAGTTAATGACAGCGACAGGTGAGTGTAGTTAATGACAGCGACAGGTGACAGCACACACACACACACACCTGTAGTTAATGACAGACAGGTGACAGCACACACACACACACACACCTGTAGTTAATGACAGCGACAGACAGTACACACACACACACACACACACACACACGACAGGTGACACAACACACACACACACCTGTAGTTAATGACAGCGACAGGTGACAGTACAACACACACACACACACACACACCTGTAGTTAATGACAGACAGACAGTACACAACACACACACACACACACACACACACACACACACACACACACACACACAGTTAATGACAGCGACAGGTGACAGTCACACACACACACACACACACACACACACCTGTAGTTAATGACAGCGACAGGTGACAGTACACACACACACACACCTGTAGTTAATGACACGACAGGTGACACACACACACACACACACACACACACAGCACACACACACACACACACACACACACACACACACACACACACACACACACACACACACACACACACACACACACACACACCTGTAGTTAATGCGACAGGTGACAGTCACACACACACACACACACACCTGTAGTTAATGACACGACAGGTGACAGTCACACACACACACACACACACCTGTAGTTAATGACAGCGACAGGTGACAGTACACACACACACACACACACACACACACACACCTGTAGTTAATGACAGCGACAGGTGACAGTACACACACACACACACACACCTGTAATTGCGACAGGTGACAGTACACACACACACACACACACCTGTAGTTAATGACAGCGACAGGTGACAGTACCAACACACACACACCTGTAGTTAATGACAGCGACAGGTGACAGAACACACACACACACACACCAGTTAATGACAGCGACAGGTGACAGCACACACACACCACACACACACACACACACACACACCTGTAGTTAATGACAGCGACAGGTGACAGTACACACACACACACACCTGTAGTTAATGACAGCGACAGGTGACAGCACACACACACACACACACCTGTAGTTAATGACAGCGACAGACAGCACAACACACACACACACACACACACACACACACACACACACACCTGTAGTTAATGACAGCGACAGGTGACAGCACACACACACACACACACCTGTAGTTAATGACAGCGACAGGTGACAGCACCACACACACACACACACACACACACCTGTAGTTAATGACAGCGACAGGTGTAGTTAATGACAGCGACAGGTGACAGCACCAACACACACACACACACACCTGTAGTTAATGACAGCGACAGGTGACACAGTACCAACAGACAGACAGGCACGCACAGGTAGTTCATGAGAGCAAGGAACGTGTCACCACTTGCTCGCCCACACACCTGAGGCCACATAATATATACCCTTACGCCGTGTTGTGCCTAAGAGTCAGGGATTGCGGTGAGTACTGCACGTGCACGATGACAGGTTGCGCACGTGCGTCGATAACAGGTTGAGCACGTGTGTGATAGCGTGCGCCATAAACAATAACAACAAAGGCGACTGCCATATGGTGCGCCCCAGAATTGCCGCATGCGACCCACCACCTGAAAATATATCACTCAGCACTGATTAAGATAATGGGCCAGTGCGTGTTGTGGCGTTCTGGGTTATTTGTAATGGTGCGAGGAGGTGTTGGCACCACTGATGTGTGTGTGTGGCAACATTGGTGGTCTTGTTTGTGCTTGTTAGTGAAGATAACAACAGTGTCTATTTTACTGTTTATACTTAATACATTTTAGGCGAAAGTGGCATCAGGGTCGACCAACGTACAGTAAGTAATAAAAGTAACTTATCCTTATTTGTACTTAGAAGATGTCAAAAGGGATACATTTATAAGGAGAAACTTGCATATATTTATTTGAACAGACGACAAGAGTGATGGACGTTCATATAACCTAACCTAACCTAACCTCACCTAACCTAACCTAACCTAACCTAACCTCACCTCACCTAACCTCACCTAACCTAACCTAATCCCAACCTCAATTTAACCTAACCTCAATTTAACCTAACCTAACCTCACCTAACTTAACCTAACAGGACTAGTAATATACTTAAGTGAAAGGGAAGATAAGTGCAGTATTTAAGTAACAGAAGGTAAAGTTATAATATCAGAATGTGACCGGGAAAACGCTAGAATATGACCGGGAAAAACACCAGAATATGACCTGGAAAAACACCAGAATATGACCGGGAAAAACACCAGAATATGACCGGGGAAAAACACCAGAATATGACCGGAAAAAACACCAGAATATGACCGGGAAAAAAATACCTAAAAAAAGACACACTTGCCCATTTAGTAATCAATAGAGTCGCGGGTCATCTCCCTAACATTAATTATTATATATGTGAGGTAGGTATCGACTCTAACCACCTGCACTGTTCCTCCCCCTCACTCACCCCTCCTACACCCCACCCCCCCACTCACCCCTCCTACACCCCCCCACTTACACCTCTACACCCCCACCCCAACTTACCCCACCCCTACCTGCACCTAACATACATACACCCACCTACACACACACACCCACCTACACACACCTGGTGGCTATTGGGTGTCTCAGGTCGTCGTTACCTTTACCTGTGTTGTTGACATACCTGTGTGACTAATCAACACCTGCATCGCTGAGGTCAGTAAGTGAGAGGTAATGATAGTAATTGGTGCCGTATGGTTACCTGGCGGAGAGGGTGGGGGGAGTGGGGGGGGAGTGGGAGGGGAGATGTAAAACAGGGAAGAGAAGGCGAGGGGAAAAGACGGAAGGAAGAGGGAAAGAGAGGGAGGGGAAGAGAAGGGAAGGAAGAGAGGGTAGTTGTTAAGGAAGATGTAAAGAGGGGAAGAGATGGGGAGGGAAAGGGGAAGAGACGGAAGGGAGAGAGGGAGAGGTCAATTAATTACACACACACACACACACACACACACACATTATATACGTCATCGATTCTTCTCTTTTAGGGCAGTTTTTTGGGGCGTTGTCAGTCATCCTCCTGACTGTCTGTCTGTCTGGTGGCTGACTGTCTGACTGGTGGCTGACTTTGACTGGTGGCTGACTGACTGGTGGCTGACTTTGACTGGTGGCTGACTGTTTGACTGGTGGCTGACCGGTGGCTGACTGACTGGTGGCTGACTGATTGGTGGCTGACTTACTGGTGGCTGACTGTTTGACTGGTGGCTGACCGTGTTGACTGGTGGCTGACTGACTGGTGGCTGACTGTCTGACTGGTGGCTGACTTTGACTGGTGGCTGACTGACTGGTGGCTGACTGACTGGTGGCTGACTGACTGGTGGCTGACTTTGACTGGTGGCTGACCTGACTTGACTGGTGGCTGACTTTGACTGGTGGCTGACTGTCTGACTGGTGGCTGACTTTGACTGGTGGCTGACTGACTGGTGGCTGACTCTGACTGGTGGCTGACTGACTGGTGGCTGACTTTGACTGGTGGCTGACTGTTTGAATGGTGGCTGACTGTCTGACTGATAGATAGATAGATAGATAAACTGTACACATAAACACCTAATCATATGTTATGTTGGATTAGGTTAAGTTACGTTTGGTTAGGTTAGGTTAATTTGGGTTAGGTTAAGTTACAGGTGGTTAGGTTAGGTTAGGTTAATTTGGGTTAGATTAAGTTACGTTTGGTTAGGTTAGGTTAGGTTAATTTGGGTTAGGTTAAGTTACAGGTGGTTAGGTTAGGTTTCTCTCACCTGTGGCCTTAACCAGGATAAAATACCTCAGTGGGACTCTACTCCTCCTTCGGGGGTTAACGTCTCAGGTTAAGGTCGGGATGTAATTAATATCTTTATCCATGAAGAGAATTTGCTTAAGAGAGATGCAGGATATTTTGTTTATACATACATACATACATACATACATACTTAAATACATACATACATACATACATACATACATACATACATACATTCGTACGTACATACATACATACATACATACATACATACATACATATAAACAGAGATTAAAAAATGTTGTTGATGAGGAGGTCATAATGTTGAGTATTATCCAGGTAACATCATTCAACATTCATAGGTAGAGTAATTAAGAAAGGATGTTGTGTTGCATTATGTAGCTGTGGCTTCTCTCGGTGAGTCTTCATGAATACTGTACCACCACAGCTTCTTCTTCCTCTGTCAAAGGTTATCATTCACCACAGTTGTAGACGTGGTGTGGTGGTGGTGTGTTGTGGTGTGGGGGTGTGGTGGTGGTGTGTGCTGGTGTGTTGTGGTGGTGTGTGGGGGTGTGGTGGTGTGTTGTGGTGGTGTGGTGATGTGTGTAGTGGTGGTGTGTTGTGTTGGTGTGGTAGTAGGTGTGTGTTGTGGGGGTGTGGTGGGTGTGTGTTGTGGTGCCCAGGGGTGGGGTGTGGTGGGTGTGTGTTGTGGTGGGGTGGGGTGTGGTGGTGGTGTGTTGTGGTGGTGTGGTGTGGTGGGTGTGTGTTGTGGTGGGGTGGGGTGGTGGTTTAGTGGTGTTGTGGGTGTGTGTGTTGTGGTGGGGTGGGGTGGTGGTTCCCCAGTGGTGTTGTGGTAGTAATTATGGTGTATGGGAGTGAAGGTGATTGGGAGTGTATGGGAGTATAGGTGTATTGTACGTAGTGTATGGGAGTATAGGTGTATTGTACGTAGTGTATGGGAGTGTATATGGTAGTATGGGAGTGTAGGTGTATTGTACGTAGTGTATGTTAGTATGGGTGTATGGCTGTATATTAATGTGGGCATGGAAGTACAGGTGAGTGGTCGTGTATTAGTTACCAACAGTACAGGTAAACGGGCCATTGACCAACACAATACCTCATTAGTGAAGAGAGAGAGAGAGAGAGAGAGAGAGAGAGAGAGAGAGTTAAGTGAGAGTATTTTGCGGCTGTTATTTTATTTATCTCTTTCTTAACTTATTCATGAGTAAACTTTAGTGGATCAAAGGAACAGTGATTTACGCCAGCACCATTTAATACAACGCCACTACGAGCGAACACCAACGCCTGACGCTTCTTACCACTGTTATAATCATGTCTTTATAAGCTTAGCCTGGCGATTATGGTCGATTATGGACGAGCAAACATCAACGCCTGGCATTTCCCATCGCCCAGGTATGCCCACGCCTGTAAGGTCTACCTACGCCAGACGAATATTCGATTGCCTTTCCTGACAGTAATGTGACAGTAATGGGGCTTCTTTTATGCTGTGGGTCTTTGTTCATTTAGCCAACAGGAGGTTCACAATAACCACGTCGACTCAACCAACCAATTTGTGCAGTCGAGGCCCCGTGTGTACGGTGTATCGAGGTCGGTGTGGTCAGTGTATCGAGGTCGGTGTGGTCTTTGTATCGAGGTCGGTGTGGTCTTTGTATCGAGGTACTGTGTGGTCTTTGTATCGAGGTACTGTGTGGTCTTTGTATCGAGGTACTGTGTGGTCTTTGTATCGAGGTACTGTGTGGTCTTTGTATCGAGGTACTGTGTGGTCTTTGTATCGAGGTACTGTGTGGTCTTTGTATCGAGGTACTGTGTGGTCTTTGTATCGAGGTACTGTGTGGTCTTTGTATCGAGTACTGTGTGGTCTTTGTATCAGTACTGTGTGGTCTTTGTATCGGTACTGTGTGGTCTTGTATCGAGGTACTGTGTGTCTTTTATCGAGGTACTGTGTGGTCTTTGTATCGAGGTACTGTGTGGTCTTTGTATCGAGGTACTGTGTGGTCTTTGTATCGAGGTACTGTGTGGTCTTTGTATCGAGGTTGGTGGTCAGGGAAACATTGACTGTGTGAATGTGAAGGTCTTGTGTACCTGAACAATCAATAAAGTTTAGTCATCGTAGAGGCTCCGTCGGCGTCTGTTGTTTCCGTCGGCGTCTGTGTTGCTCCGTCGGCGTCTGTGTGTTGTTTCCGTCGGCGTTTGTTGTCTCCGTCGGCGTCCCCCCCCCCCTTCCGTCGGCGTCGGTGTTGGCCGTCGGCGTCTGTTGGCTCCGTCGGCGTCTTGTTGTCTCCGTCGGCGTCTGTTGTCTCCGTCGGCGTCTGTATCTCCGTCGGCGTCTGTGTGTTGTCTCCGTCGGCGTCTGTCTCCGTCGGCGTCTGTTGTCTCCGTCGGCGTCTGTTGTTTCCGTCGGCGTCTGTTGTTGCTCCGTCGGCGTCGGTGTTGTTTCCGTCGGCGTCTGTGTGTTCTCCGTCGGCGTCGTGTTGTCTCCGTCGGCGTCTGTTGTCTCCGTCGGCGTCTGTTGTCTCCGTCGGCGTCTGTTGTCACCGTCGGCGTCGTGTTTTTCGTCGGCCGCCCGTCGGGTTGTCCGTCGGTGTGTTGTCTCCGTCGGCGTCGTGTGTTGTTTCCGTCGGCGTCTGGCGCGTTGCTCCGTCGGCGTCTGTGTGTTTTGTCGGTGTTGTCTCCGTCGGCGTCTGTTGTTCCGTCGGCGTCGTGTGTTGTTTCCGTCGTTTTTCCGTCGCGTCTTGTCTTCGGTTGTTTCCGTCGGCGTCTGTGTGTTGTTTCCGTCGGCGTCTGTTTTCCGTCGGCGTCTGTTGTCTCCGTCGGCGTCTGTTGTCTCCGTCGCGTCTGTTTCTCCGTCGGCGTCTGTGTGTTGTTTCCGTCGGCGTCTGTTGTCTCCGTCGGCGTCTGTTGTTTCCGTCGGCGTCTGTTGTTCCGTCGGCGTCCGTGTGTTGTTTCCGTCGGCGTCTTTTGTTTCCGTCGGCGTTGGTGTCGGTTGCTCTGTCTGTGGTTGTTTCCGTCGGCGTCTGTTGTTCCGTCGGCGTCTGTTGTCTCCGTCGGCGTCTGTTGTCTCCGTCGGCGTCTGTTCTCCGTCGGCGTCTGTGTGTTGTTTCCGTCGGCGTCTGTTGTCTCCGTCGGCGTCTGTTGTTCTGTCGGCGTCTGTTGTCTCCGTCGGCGTCGTGTGTTGTTTCCGTCGGCGTCTGTTGTCTCCGTCGGTGTCTGTGTGTTGTCTCCGTCGGCGTCTGTGTGTTGTTTCCGTCGGCGTCGTTTGCTCCGTCGGCGTCTGTTGTTTCTGTCGGCGTCTTGTCTCCGTCGGCGTCTGTGTTGTTTCCGTCGGCGTCTGTTTCTCCGTCGGTGTCTGTTGTGTTGTCTCCGTCGGCGTCTGTTGTTTCCGTCGGCGTCTGTTATCTCCGTCGGCGTCTGTGTGTTGTTTCCGTCGGCGTCTGTTGTCTCCGTCGGTGTCTGTGTGTTGTCTCCGTCGGCGTCTGTGTGTTGTTTCCGTCGGCGTCTGTTGTCTCCGTCGACGTCTCCCTCCTCCTGTTAGCACACACAAGGGAAGGTGGGTAAGAGAGGTGGGGAGGGGGGGAGAGAGAGGGAAGAGGGTGAAGGGAGGGGATAAGAGGGAAAGTGGATGGGGGAGAAGATAATGTAATGCTGATGAGGGAGATGGGGAATGGGGGTGAGGGAGGGTGAAGGGAAGGAAGGTAGGGTAAGGGTGGGGTGAGGGTGGGGTGGGGTGGGTGAAGTTGGGGTGGTAATAGCAACAACAATACTGGGTGTAGGTTAGCGTGACTGGACTTTAAACTGACTCCGTCCCTCCTGTGCTGCTGCTCACCCATGCTTGACTGTGCAGGTGTTCCGTGACGTCACACCGGGAAGTGACTACCTGTGCCCCCCCCAACGATTCTCAAAAGCCTCGTAATATTGAATTTCCTCTCCACCAGTGATTTGTTTGTTGGTTTGATTGTTTGTTTGTTTGTTTTCGAAAGGTGTGTGTGTGACTGAGTCACTCACAGGAAATCCAACCAGCAACGCCAGGACAAGCATTCGTAAAAGCTTGCCGTTCTTCCTCATCTAATCTTTGTAATATGTTATGATGATACTACTACTTTGCTGTCACTCGGAATCGAGTATGACGATCATCCAGCCGTGATATAATGACATGAGTTATGAGGAATGTCACCTTCATTGGTGAGTTTTGAGGTGACTAAAGAGGCCGATACGGGACCGGCAGAGTTGTTCACAGATGTTGCACATGTGGAGGGCTACATCGAGTGAGGGGGGCGGTGGCAACGTCTTTCCGGCGTTGGCGCTTGTCTGCCTCGGTTTGCAGTCGGGCTAACTCGAAAGTATTGACACCTTGTGGTGTTCCTCCAAGCGTTACGATGTGGAGTGATCGTCTCCCAGGTGAGGGGGTCGATTTGGCACTTTTTCAGGTTTGTCTTAAGACTATCCTTATACCTTTTCAGTTGCCCGCCAGCGTTCACTTTACTATTCTTTAGGTGACTGTAAAGTAGCTGCCGCAGCAGTCTACTGTCGTCCATGCGTGTAACATGCCAGTCCAGCGTAGTTGTTCATGGATAATGGTTGCCTCGATGCTCCTACAGTTGGTGTCAGCAGGAATACCGGCATTTGTTCTCTTGTCTTCCCAGCGAACTCGGAGGATGGAACGTAGACTACGTTGGTGAAAGTTTTCAAGTGCCTTGATGTGCCTCCTGTATGTGACCCATGTCTCACTGCCATATATCAGGGTGGGGAGGACCACTGCTCGATATATGTGTAACTTTGTAGATAATGTCAGCTACATACAGCTGACGATATTTTCGCCCACCTTTTGCCTGCACTGGCGTTAGTGTGACGTGTGACCTGTTATATGAGACCTGTGACCTCCCGGTGTAAAGGTCAGGTGAGGGAGGATGAACTGACAGACGCTAAAGGTGGAAATATTACAGAAATTAAAACAAAACGGTTATCCTTAAGTTGGTAAAAAAAAATATCATCTGTGTCTTAAGGTCATTGTCGCACACACACACACACACACACACACACACACACACACACACACACACACACAGGACAGTAAAAGAACACAAGTGGTGTCTTTTCTGTGTCCGATGTAGACCTTCAATCGTGACCTCTCATAGCCTGACCTTTGACCCACGCTGACATGAGCCAAGTATTAAAGCACAGCGTCCATTGTCAGTCTTACCATCACCCAACCTAACTTAACCTAAACTTAACCTAATCTACTCTAACCTAAACTAATTTTAACCTAACCTGACCTACTCGAACCCGATTTAACCTAACCTAACCCGATCTAATCTTAGCCGAACTTAACCTAACCTAACCTGAACAAAATCCGTCACGTATTCTTCAGGCATGATAGTGAGGGTGATGTAACCAGCGTGACGCCAAGATTAATGGGCTGCAAATCTGTGTGACGCCAAGAACAGTGTGTTGCAAATCTGCTATGTTCCAACCTTTTGTCTTTTACAGATATGAAATAAATCGATCGAATCCTCGTTACAATATCGTCGGGTATCGCAAAATGAACCCAAAAGAACTACGATATGACATTTTGTTCCGTACATATAAAATGGACGGACGGACGGACGGACGCACTGACTCACGGACAACAAAGCGCCCACCTCCTCCCCCGATAGATGGCGTTGCGATCATGTACACAAAATTGTCTGTGTGTATATATGTTGTTCGATATATTTCCTCACTTTATTATTGTCATTCCTATTATTCCTTTTATTTATTTTATGTTTGTGTCATCGGTCTTGTCTCCGTGTCCAGCCTCGCCGTGTTCCACCCGAATATAAAAAACAGTGTAAAATGAAAATATAATCGTGATCAGCTCGTCAACACCCTGTAGCTATGACCTTTATGACGGTAGAGAAACACTACGGCGGAGAGAAACACTACTTTATGACGGTAGAGAACACTACGACGGAGAGAAACACTACTTTATGACGGTAGAGAACACTACGGCGGAGAGAAACACTACTTATGACGGTGAAAACACTACTTTATGACGGTAAAAACACTACGGCGGAGAAACACTACTTTATGACGGTAAACACACGGCGGAGAGAAACACTACTTTATGACGGTAGAGAAACACTACGGCGGAGAGAAACACTACTTTATGACGGTAGAGAAACACTACTTTATGACGGTAGAGAAACACTACGACGGAGAGAAACATTACTTTATGACGGTAGAGAACATACGGCGGAAGAAACACTACTTTTGACGGTGAGAAACACTACGGCGGAGAGAAACACTACTTTATGACGGTAGAGAAACACTACGACGGAAGAAACACTACTTTATGACGGTAGAGAAACACTACGGCGGAGAGAAACACTACTTTATGACGGTAGAGAAACACTACTTTATGACGGAGATAAACACTACTTTATGACGGTAGAGAAACACTACGACGGAGAGAAACACTACTTTATGACGGTAGAGAAAACTACGGCGGAGAGAAACACTACTTTATGACGGTAGAGAAACACTACGACGGAGAGAAACACTACTTATGACGGTGAAACACTACGACGGAAGAAACACTACTTTATGACGGTAGAGAAACACTACGGCGATTTATGACGGTAGAGAAACACTACGGCGGAGAGAAACACTACTTTATAACGGTAGAGAAACACTACATTTACCCTTCTTGATTGCGCCCATTCTCCCCAAACAACCATTTTCAATATTTTTTGGGGAAGGTAGACTATCCCCTCCACTCCTCCTCCCCCCTGACCCGATGGAAGTATCAATGTTGACGTCATTTATATCACGACGGGAAAATGACTACTTCACTGCATCTTTTATCTCGTGACCATCCCAGTTTAACATCACAAATTTCCATTTCATGTTTTTGGACAAGCAAATCCTCTGGAAATGTTTCGGCTGTGTCCATGCCTTGTACATATTTCACCGTGGGGGAGGTATTACAGTGCTATCCCGGTGGTGGTGTTAAGGGTTGTTGTGTCGTGTGTGGATCAGGGTAGAAGCGGACTTATTGCCTGTGTGTATGGGGAGGTCCGTGTTACCTGCAGCTGATGCATATTTCATCTTTCAGGATTGGGTGTACTAAGTGGTTACCGCTGGCCTGAAATTGAAGGTATAGAGAAAGGGTACACCTGAATACACCCACCCCCACCCCCAGCACCCACCACCCACCACCCAGCACCCACCACCACCCCCACCCCCACCACCCACCCCCCACCACCCACCCCCACCACCCCCACCCCCCAGCACCCACCCACCATCCACCCCCACCACCCATCCGGCCTACTCTGCATACCTGTTCTGGTGTAACTCATGATAGGTTCAACACACACACACACACACACACACACACACACACACACACACACATTTTCTTAACACAACAAGGCAACACAAGCTAACTCACTCAGGCTAAAAGCTTCTCACTTTCCTCACTTCCTGTACAGAACTGCACACTCAACTCACGGGCGTGCAGGAGAGGCCAAATAACGCTCTTACCGGGAAATGAACATGATTTACCGTGATGAAAGCTTAATATATCCCAAATTGAGTCTACTCAACCGATTCATTTTGATACACACGCGCACACACACACACACACACACACACACACACGCACGCACACACACACACACACACGCACACACACACACACACACACACACACACACACACAGTCACGTGAGCTCAGTGATAATGTGTACTTAGTCTCATTGAAGTTTCCTGGCAGCTTCTTCAGCCTGTAATAACCTACCCTCCTTCACCTGTAATAACCTACCCTCCTTCACCTGTAATAACCTACCTCACCTCACCTCTAACAACCTACCCACCCTCACCTGTAATAACTTATCCTCACCTCACCTGTAATAACCTACCCTCCCTCACCTGTAATAACCTACCCTCCCTCACCTGTAATAACTATCCCTCACCTGTAATAATCCACCCTACTTCACCTGT
>NW_024734362.1:1045000-1125000 GCF_018991925.1 Homarus americanus | reverse complement strand
CCACATGACGACACTTCATAACCCCCCACCTTGCCTCTCACACCCCTACGAACTCCCCCCACCCCTGAGAAGTACTGAAGGTTGTTGGTAAGGTCAATAATTACACTGAAATTTACAACCTTTTCATACGTCTAGTAGTGGTGTGTGTGTGTGTGTGTGTGTGTGTGTGTGTGTGTGTGTGTGTGTGTGTGAGTGAACATCTATCACCAGTCTGAGAAATTTATCCCCGGAGATGGTTTTATTTTATTTTCTATTGCTGTTTTGTTTTGGGTTCGTTATATTAGCCTCTCTCTCTCTCTCTCTCTCTCTCTCTCTCTCTCTCTCTCTCTCTCTCTCTCTCTCTCTCTCTCTCTCTCTCTTTCTCTCTCTCTCTCTCACGGGTTTTGCTTCTAGTATACACCAGACAACACCACAACAACACCGTAACTCCACAACACCAAACCATAACACCATAACACCAGCAGCACAACACAATACACACCACACCTCGTCATGCACCATCACACTACACCACACCACAACTCCACTCCACTACACAGCCACATCACACCACACCACACCATTACACACCACACCCCACCACATCACACCACACCACACTACTCCACATCACTACACAGCCACATCACACCACACCACACCACACCACACCACACTACAACTTTTGGTATAAATCACTAATGTGTGCCTCTTACACCCAGGAGGAGGAGGGGAAGAAGGAGAAGGAGGAGGAGGAAGAGGAGAAAGAGGAAGAGGAGAGGGTGAAGAGAAGGAGAAGGAAAATGAAGAGGTGGAGGAAGTGGACGGAAGAAAATATAAACTCATATCTCGAAGGTACAATAACACACACACACACACACACACACACACACACACACACACACACACACACACACACACACACACACACACACATGGGCCGGGAGGAGGGGGGTGTCGCCCATATGTGCACTAGGGTACTAATGATACAGCCATCAGTATTACCAAGGTCCGGAGGTCAAGACCCACAAGCTGTTGGCTCGGTTGGTGATCAGTGTTGCCAACTGTTGAAATTAGTGCCAGTGTAATGCTATGAGTTATATGACCAGATGTATTGGCTCCTATCGTTACTAAATGTGGCTAATGTGGCTAATGTGGTTGATTATTGTGGACAGAAATGGGATTGTACGTATTGTTTGTAAAATAGAGTGAACTTAATTCATAAGGAATGTGTATTATACGGAGGGGCAGCAAGAGTTAACACGTAGTTTTTGTTAGTGTGTGTGTGTGTGTGTGTGTGTGTGTGTGTGTGTGTGTGTGTGTGTGTGTGTGTGTGTGAATGTGTCAGTGTGTGTGTGTGTGTGTGTGTCAATGTGTGTCGGTGTGTGTGTGTGTGTGTGTGTCAGTGTGTGTGTGTGTGTGTGTGTGTGTGTGTGTGTGTGTGTGTGTGTGAGGTTCGGGTGTACAGTATGTCACCAACTAACTGATCGATATTTATCAAACAACTGAGGCCTTGTAATGGTTGAGGAAAATGCTAATAACTTGTGGTAATAATTAGATCAAGAATGAGGCCACGGTGACGAGGTGGTGAAGAAGAAACATCAACTCAAGAGACCTCCATTAAACCCTTAGTTCTATCAGTAATTGTTGTTGTTGTTACGATTGTTGTTGTTACGATTGTTGTTGTATTTGTTATTGTTGTTGTAATTTATGTTTTCAGTGGTTCATGTATTTAAACACCTCTAATAAGCCTTAATATTCATACTATACTATAATTGTAATTGGTATTAGTCATAAAACGGAGGCAGGTGTTTAATCTCACACACACACACACACACACACACACACACACACACACACACACACACACACACACACACCGACCAATATATGCCCCACACAAATGATAATCTCACCTGACACACACACGCCAGGCGAGGTAATAACTTTTGTCCACACAAGTGTTAATCGACGTACACACACACACACACACACACACATATATACATACGTACACACAAAAACACCATCACAATTACCTTCACCATCACCACCACTGTTATCACCACCACCGCCACTATTATCATCACCATATAAATCACTTCAATAAACTCAAGTTATCGACTAAAATATCTATAATAAGTCGAGAAGAGAAGAACAGAGTTACAGAAGAGTTACAGAAGAGTTACAGGAGAGTTACCGGAGGAGAAAGCAGCGCTACTCCATAACACAGTATCTCCACCGTCACTTAACACTATCTTGTCACCTCCATCATACTATAACGACTTGATAATCCAATACCAAATGACTCTATCCGTAGTGGCGGGGGATATTACTCATAGAGATGGTCTGATATATATATGACCATTTGTAATTTGTTTTTCTTTGAGAGAATCAGATAAAGCGTAATGTTATGTGTTATGGGAGGTGAGGGGTGGCAGCGTCTTGTGGCTGGGGAGGGGTGAGGGGAGTGGCAGCGTCTTGTGAGCTGGGGGAGGGTGGCAGCGTCTTGTGAGCTGGGGGAGGGTGTTATGGGAGGGTGAGGGGTGGCAGCGTCTTGTGAGCTGGGGAGGGTGTTATGGGAGGGGTGAGGGGGTAGCGTCTTGTGAGCTGGGGGAGGGTGTTATGGGAGGGGTGAGGGGGTGGCAGCGTCTTGTGAGCTGGGAGGAGGTGTTATGGGAGGGTGAGGGGGTGGCAGCGTCTTGTGAGCTGGGGGAGGGGTGTTATGGGAGGTTGAGGGTGGCGTCTTGTGAGCTGGGGGAGGGGAGGTGTAATGGGAGGGGTGAGGAGGTGGCAGCGTCTTGTGAGCTGGGGAGGGGTGTTATGGGAGGGGGTGAGGGGTGGCAGCGTCTTGTGAGCTGGGGGAGGGGTGTTATGGGAGGGGTGAGGGGGTGACAGCGTCTTGTGAGCTGGGAGGGGGTGTTATGGGAGGGGTGAGGGGGTGGTAGCGTCTTGTGAGCTGGGGAGGGGTGGGTGGCGTCTTGTGAGCTGGGGAGGGGGTGTTATGGGAGGGGGTGGGGGGTGGCAGCGTCTTGTGAGCTGGGGAGGGGTGTTATGGGAGGGGTGAGAAGGTGGCAGCGTCTTGTGAGCTGGGGGAGGGGTGTTATGGGAGGGTGGGGGGTGACAGCGTCTTGTGAGCTGGGGAGGGGTGTTATGGGAGGGTGAGGGGGTGGTATCTTGTGAGCTGGGGGAGGGGGTGGTAGCGCGTCTTGGGCTGGGGGAGGGGGTGGTAGCGTCTTGTGAGCTGGGGAGGGGGTGTTATGGGAGGGGTGGGGGGTGGCAGCGTCTTGTGAGCTGGGGAGGAGTGTTATGGGAGGGGTGAGGGGGTAGCGTCTTGTGAGCTGGGGGAGGGGTGTTATGGGAGGGTGAGGGGGTGGCAGCGTCTGTGTGAGCTGGGGGAGGGTGTTAGGAGGGGTGAGGGGGGTGGCAGCGTCTTGTGAGCTAGGAGGGGTGTTATGGAGGGGTGAGGGTGGTAGCGTCTTGTGAGCTAGGGGAGGGTGTTGGGAGAGGGGTGGGGGGTGGTAGCGTCTTGTGAGCTGGGGGGTGTTATGGGAGGGGTGAGGGTGGTAGCGTGTTTGAGCTGGGAGGGTGTTATGGGAGGGGTGGGGGGTGGCAGCGTCTTGTGAGCTGGGGAGGGTGTTATGGGGAGGGGTGAGGGGGTGGCAGCGTCTTGTGAGCTGGGGAGGGGGGTGTTATGGGAGGGGTGAGGGGGTGGCAGCGTCTTGTAAGCTAGGGAGGGGGTGTTATGGGAGGGGGAGGGGTGGCAGCGTCTTGTGAGCTAGGAGGGGGGGGTGGCTGCGTCTTGGCCGTGAGGGGGGTGATGGGAGGGTGAGGGGTGGCAGCGTCTGTGAGCTGGGAGGGGAGGCAGGAGGGGTGAGGGGTGGCAGCGTCTTGTGAGCTGGGGTGTTATGGGAGGGTGAGGGGTGGCAGCGTCTTGTGAGCTGGGGAGGGGGTGGTAGCGTCTTGTGAGCTAGGGAAGGGGGGTGTTATGGGAGGGGTGAGGGGTAGAAGGTCTTGTGAGCTAGGGAGGGGGTGTTATAGGAGGGTGAGGGGGTGGTAGCGTCTTGTGAGCTGGGGTGGTAGCGTGTTTGAGCTGGGAGGGGTGTTATGGGAGGTGAGGGGGTGGCAGCGCTTGTGAGCTGGGAGGGTGTTATGGGAGGGTGAGGGGGTGGCAGCGTCTTGTGAGCTGGGGAGGGGGGGTGTTATGGAGGGGTGAGGGGGTGGCAGCGTCTTGTAAGCTAGGGGGGGGGTGTTATGGAGGGTGAGGGGGTGGCAGCGTCTTGTGAGCTAGGGGAGGGGGTGGCTGCGTCTTGTGAGCTGGGGAGGGGGGGGATGAGGAGGGGTGAGGGGGTGGCAGCGTCTGTGAGCCAGGGGAGGGGTGGCTGCGTCTTGTGAGCTGGGGGGGGTGTGTTATGGGAGGGGTGAGGGGTGGCAGCGTTGTGAGCTAGGGGAAGGGGTGTTATGGGAGGGTGAGGGGGTGGCAGCGTCTTGTGAGCTGGGGGAGGGGGTTATGGGAGGGTGAGGGGGGGTGGCAGCGTCTTGTGAGCTGGGGGGGGGGGTGGCAGCGTCTTGTGAGCTGGGAGGGTGTTGGGAGGGGTGAGGGGGGTGGCAGCGTCTTGTGAGCTAGGGAGGAGGGGTGTTATGGGAGGGTGAGGGGTGGTAGCGTCTTGTGAGCTAGGGAGGTGTTATGTCCGCTATGCCTCAATTAAATTCTGTTCTTGTAATGTACCGTAAATAATGACCTCACGTTATCTGGCTATATTATGCATTTAAATGTAGTGATATGTATTGGATATAAACGTCCTGGAGAGAGAGAGAGAGAGAGAGAGAGAGAGAGAGATACCCTCACAGTGTATCGACAATCTGTGAAAATATTCGACAAATGAATAACAACAACCAACGCAGTAACAGTATAGTGGAGAAGTAATCAATACGAGGCTCTAGTTGGCCCCTTTATTTAGTTCACTACAGAATGAAAGATAATCTGAGAGAGTGTATCTAGGCGAGACATATCATCTTTCGCATCAATTCACAATCTGACGTAATGGGAATATGATAGCTGGTAGGGACTGGCCGGGCGGGGCGGTGGGTGGAGGGAGTTCCATAGTTCACCGTCCCGTCGCTAGAGAGTCTGGTTCAGCAGGTGTTTGGCCGCCACGTGACATATGGTGATTTTTACCTACTAAACCACCTGTTATTATCTCCGTCTTGATGTTATTTCATGTGTGATTTATTCTTTGATGAAGTTAGAATAATGATTTAAATGATTTCTCTTCTGGTGTTACAGGAGAGAGGAGGGAGTAAGGGTTCTCTCTACCTGGTACCACAGAAGGGTGGGTGGGGTGGGTGGGGAGGCGGGGCAGGCGGCGGGAAATTCAAAACATCTGGACATGATAGGCCGCGGTCACACACACACATTGTTCCTGCCCTTTCAGCCTCCGCCATCGGTTTTCCAGACAACTTCGTCCGTCCCCTTATTGAATGCTCCTGTGTATTGCCCGGGACTTGGTTATCCGCGGTGAGTGAAACGTTTAGCGACTGGGGACTTGGTTATCCGTGGTGAGGGAAACGTTTAGCGACTGGGGACTTGGTTATCCGCGGTGAGTGAAACGTTTAGCGACTGGGGACTTGGTTATCCGCGGTGAGTGAAACGTTTAGCGACTGGGGGACTTGGTTATCCGCGTGAGTGAAACGTTTAGCGACTGGGGACTTGGTTATCCGTGTGAGTGAAACGTTTAGCGACTGGGGACTTGGTTATCTGCGGTGAGGAAACGTTTAGCGACTGGGGACTTGGTTATCCGCTGTGAGGAAACGTTTAGCAACTGGGGACTTGTTATCCGCTGTGAGTGAAACGTTTAGCGACTGGGGGACTTGGTTATCCGCGTGAGTGAAACGTTTAGCGACTGGGGACTTGGTTATCTCGTGAGTGAAACGTTTAGCGACTGGGGACTTGGTTATCCGCGTGAGTGAAACATTTAGCGACTGGGGGACATCCCGTAGTGAAACGCGAGCAGATTGGTTATCCGTGAGTGAAACGTTTAGCGACTGGGGACTTGGTTATCAGGTGAGTGAAACGTTTAGCGACTGGGGATTGGTTATCGTGGTGAGAAACGTTTAGCGACTGGGGGACTTGGTTATCCGCGTGAGGAAACGTTTAGGACTGGGGACTTGTTATCCGTTGAGTAAAACGTTTAGCGATGGGACTTGGTTATCCGCGTGAGGAAACGTTTAGCGACTGGGGACTTGTTATTCGCGGTGAGGAAACGTTTAGCGACTGGGGACTTGGTTATCCACGGTGAGTGAAACGTTTAGCGACTGGGGGACTTGGTTATCCGCGTGAGGAAACGTTTAGCGACTGGGGACTGGTTATCCGCGTGAGTGAAACGTTTAGCGACTGGGGACTTGGTTATCCGCGGTGAGTGAAACGTTTAGCGATCACTTGGTTATCCGCCGAGTGAAACGTTTAGCGACTGGGGATTGTTAATTCCGGTGAGTGAAACGTTTAGCGACTGGGGGACTTGGTTATCCGCGAGTGAAACGTTTAGCGACTGGGGACTTGGTTATCCGCGGTGAGTGAAACGTTTAGCGACTGGGGACTTGGTTATCCGCGTGAGGAAACGTTTAGCGACTGGGGGACTGGTTATCCGCCGAGGAAACGTTTAGCGACTGGGGGACTTGGTTATCCAGGGTGAGTGAAACGTTTAGCGACTGGGGGACTTGGTTATCCGCGGTGAGTGAAACATTTAGCGACTGGAAGGAGACGTCATGAGAGAGAGAGAGAGAGAGAGAGGCATTGTTGGCGATATTTGAAGATGTTGGAGTGTTGGAGAGACGATAAACACACACACACACACACACACACACACACACACACACACACACACACACACACACACACACACACACACACACTCACTCACACACACGCCAAACACTTTTTTCTTCAATAAATTAAACACAATTATTGATTTATATTTACATTGATTTACGGTGGGAATTGATCTCTTCTACATTGAGTGTAATTTCAACGCCATATGACCCGGAAATATAAGACCCAATAACATGGTCTGTGTCATTAACTCTCTGGACATACACAAAATTTACCATTTTTCTGAGAGTGAAAAACAACAAAAAACAAAAAAACAAACACAAACTCACACACAACGGAGAAAACAAAACTAAAAGAATGAAAGGAAAAAAAATAGTTTTAAAAGAAAAGATGAAACGAGAGACAAAAAATACCTAAAATAAAAAAATAGTTTGGTCTCAACATTTGGTATAATTTTTTTTTTGGGGGACATTGGTATATGGGGGTGAGGGGGGCGGGGGTGAGGCGGGCGGGGTTGAGGCGGGGCGGGGGGTGGTCATGGGGGCAGGAAGCTGTGTGTGCCGTCTAGCAGAACTATTTTAAAAGCTGACCCTGCATCACTAACACGCTCTCACTGGCCGACCTACGCACGTTCAACTGACTGTGTAATGTTGACGGGGAGAATGGTGATACTTTCTCCTCTCTGATAGCGGGGCGGGATGGGGCGATCCACGGGGCATCAGTACGGGGCGATCCACGGGGTAGGTGGCCATTTAGGAAGGTGAGGACAAAAAGGGTGAAAAAGAGACGATCCAGAGATAGAGGGAATTGGGGTGAGTCACGGGCAGGATGGGTGACTTACGGGTAGGAGGGTGGCTCACAGGGCAGGAAGTGGTGACCAAGGGCAGGGAAGGGGTGACTCACGGGCAGGAGAGGGGACTCACGGGGCAGGAGGGGGTGACTGGGGCAGGGAGGGGTGACGGCAGGATGGGAGACTCACGGGGCAGGAAGGGGTGACTCACGGGCAGGAGGGGTGACTCACGGGACAGTAGGGGTGACTGGGCAGGAGGGTGACTCAGGGGCAGGAGGGGGTGACTCAGGAGCAGGGGTGACTCAGAGAGAGGGGGTGACTTAGGGGCAGGGGGTGACTAGGGCAGGAGGGTGACTTAGGGGCAGGGGGTGACTCAGAAGGAGGAGGGGTGACTTAGGGGCAGGGGTGACTCCAGAGGGGAGGGGGCGACTCAGGGGCAGGAGGGTCCATGGTTCATTTAATCCGCTCATGTCTGGAGTTAGTGACTGACAGACGGTGAAACAGATAATGTCTCCCCCCTCCCTCCCCTCCCCCTCCCCCCCCCTACTCCTCCCACCCATCCTACTCTCCTCCCCTCCCCTCCCTCTCTCTGTCCCCATTCTTCCCACCCTTCTCTCTCCTTCCCTCTTCCCTGCTTCCCCTTTTCTCCCCTCCCTCCCCTCCTTCCATTCCTCTCTTATCTCTCCTCTCCCTTTCCTTCCCTTTCCTCTCTCTAATTATATATATGTGTGTGTGTATATGTGTGTGTATATGTGTATATGTGTATGTGTATGTATGTATGTATATATATATATATATATATATATATATATATATATATATATATATATATATATATATATATATATATATGTGTGTATGTATATGTGTATATATGTATGGGTATGTGTATATGTATGTATAAAAAATAAAAAAAATAAAAAATAAAAAAAATAAAAAATAAAAATAATAAATAATAAAATAAATAAATATTGAAGTGATAACTGGTAACATTATGAGATGTTCTTATCACCACCATGCTATTGTACTATTCCAGATGATACTAAATGTTACATAATACTTCCGATAAATATATAGTATATATCAGGTGCCTCAAAGAAGCTCAGGTTTTCAACTGGTCTAGCCATGTTAATATTGTCATTATTATCCACTCTGTATCTGTGTTTTTCTGGCTAAATAAACTGTTTCAATTCAATCCATCCATCCGTCCGTCCCTTCTTTCTTATGCCTTCCCTTCCTTCCTTCCTTCCTTCCTTCCCTCTTCCCTCTCTCTCCCTCCCTCCCTCTCCTCCTCACACCCTCTTTCATCTCAATTGTTCAACTCACCCATTTGGCCGCCTACCACAACCCTCACTAACACCCACCCTCACTACACCCACCACACCCTCACCACACCCACCACACCCACACTAACACCCACTGCACCCACCACACACCCTCACTACACCCACCACGCCCTCACTAACACCCACTACACCTCACCACACCCTCACACCACACCCACCACACCCACACCACACCCACTGCACCCATCACACCCTCACTACACCCACCACACCCACACTCAACACCACTACACCCACCACACCTCCACCACACCCACCACACCCACCACACCCTCACCACACCACCACACCCACCACACCCACCCACACCCACCACACCCTCACCACACCCACCACACCCCCACCACACCCACCACCACACCCACCACACCCACCACACACCCCCACACCCACCACACCCTCACTACACCCACCACACACTCCCTACACCCACCACACCCTCACCACACCCACCACACACTCTACACCCACCACAACCTCACTACACCCACCACACACCTCCCTACACCCACCACACCCTCACTCACACCCACCACACCGCCACTACACCTGCTACTTTCCCACACCCTACTTAAGGAGTCCTCACAAGTATAAGTACAAGGTAAGAGACACTAACTACCTTAACTACACCATTAAGATACACCTGAACCATACACACATACACACAACACACATAAAACACAACACACACACACACACAACACACACATACACACACACACAACACATAAAACACACACACACACACACACACACACAACACACATACACAACACATAAAACACACACACACACACACAACACACATACACACACACACACATACACACACACACACACACATACACACACACACACACACATACACACACACAACACAACAATAACATCACACAGCATATCTTCATCACCTCTACCTCCAACACCACCTCCGGTACCATCACCACCACTACCAGGAGGGGAGGGAGGGGAGGATACTATGATCACCATCACACACAGGAGGGGAGGGAGTAGTGGGAGGATACACTATCACCACTACACTCACACACTCAGGGGAAAGATGGAGGAGGGGTGGGGAGAGGGGGTAGGGGAGGGGAGGAGAGGTAGGGAAGGGAAGGGTAAGGAGGGGAGGAGAGGGTAGGGAAGGGTAAGGAGAAGAGGGTGGGTAGGGGAGGGAGAAAAGGGTGGGGAGGGAGAAGGGGAGGGAAGGAAGGGAGGGAGGAGGAGGGAGGTAATAATCATCAGGGCTGAGGGAGCTGGACAGGGACACGTGCCACTGAGTGTGGTCACATGCCCACACGCTCACCTCTTATGATATACAAACACACTTAAGGGCACCTCCTGGAACGACTGGGGAGCCAGGCGGGGCTGAGGGAGCAGGGCAGGCGAGGGAGCCAGGGGCAGGCTGAGGGGAGAGCTAGGGGCAGGCTGAGGGGAGCTAGGGCAGGCTGAGGAGCTAGAGAGGCTGAGGCAGCTAGGGGGAGGCTGGGGGAGCTAGCAGGTTGAGGGAGCTAGGAGGCTGAGGGAGCTAGGGAGAGCTGAGGAGCTAGGGCAGGCTGAGGGTAGCTAGGTAGCTGGGGAGCTAGAAAGGCTGAGGGTGCTAGGTAAGTGTTATAAGTGTTGTTTAAGTAAGTCAGTGTAGGTGGCGTGTGCCCCAGTGTCTCCACCAAATAGTAATTATTCTTCAGGTTAAATCTTTTTCTTTCTATTTTTTAGCCTCGAGGTAAAAACAGTTCGTGGAGTAGCTTCCTCGTCCTCTGACACGCCATGTAAAATGACCTCTTCCTTCTCATTCCTCCCTCCTCCTCTCTCCCCTTTCCTCCTCCCCCCCTCTTTCCCTCCCCTCTCCCCCCTCTCCCTTCTCTTTCCTCCCTCTCCTCTCTTTCCTTCAATCCCTCCCTTCACTCCCTCCAAAGGTACAGTACATACTAACCTACAGAGACCTGGCTTCCCCGCAAAGACTTCTGTCAGCATGTACCTGGGAGGAGCCTGTCAACAGGCGTCCTGACCACCTGGCTAAGTCCTCACAAAGACCCGGTACATGGCCTGCCTCTTGCTCCGGCACAACACCAACAAACACTTACCTGCACAAAGATCTACTCCTGGTCCTCCATCCCTCCTCCCTCACCTGCCTCTCTCTCTGTCTCTCTCTCTCTCTCTCACCTGTTCTCTTCTCCTCGTACCTGTCCCTCTCTCACCTGCCTTCTGCCCCCTCTCCATCACCTGCTCCCTTCATCTGCCCTTTCCTGCCCTCTCTCCCCTCACCTGTTCCTTCATCTGCCTCTCCCTGTCCCTTCCCTCACCTGTTCCTTCATCTGCCCTCCCTGCTCTCCCCCTCAATCTGCCCTCTCCTGCACTCTGCCCTCACCTGCCCTCTCCCTGCTCTGCCCCTCACCTGCCCCCTCTCCCCTGCCCCTGCCCCCACCTGCCCCCCCTCTCCCCCCTGCCCTTCCGCCCCTCACCCGCCCTCTCCCCTGCTCTGCCCCCCACCCAAGCCCCCCCCCTCCCCTCTCTGCCCCCTCACCCGCCCCCCCCCTGCTCTGCCCTCACCCCACCCAACCCCCTCTCCTTCCTTTGTACTAACTATCGCCAACTCCCTACAAAGACGCAGGTCCTCTGAACTTGTCACACACACACACACACACACACACACACAACACACACACACACACACACACACACACACACACACACACTGCCTCCCACTCTGTCTCTAGTGTACTGCCCCACAAGCAACCCCCCACCTTCCACAAGCAACCCCCACCCCCCCCTGCATGACAGCCAAACATATTAGTAAGCGTCTTGTGAAGGTGAGGTCATAAATTTTATTGGAAATCATTAACTTACGACAGGTGAAGCCAGGTGACGTAAGGTGTAAACTGTGTGTTGATTAATTTCCAGGTGTTGCACATTGTTCACTATCACCACTATTATCACCATTATTATCACCACTATTAACCACTATCACCACCACTACTATCAACCAGTACTATAACCACTACTGCCACCACCACCACTGTCACCTCTTCAGTACACTTCAGTCAATCACCGTTAATCACCTCTTTATAAATCACACCTTGGGTAATTTCTCAACAACTTAATTAACTATGATCAACCCATCGAACGTAATTATTCAATCACCAATTAAATCACGGAGATTATCGCTATGAATTCAACTTGATAAATCACAAGGAACGTGTGTCTAAATAAATAACCTAATATTCTCGTTTTAAATCACCTGGTGTAATTACTCTCATCTTGGTAAATCACACAAGACAAATTACCTAAAATAACCCAACATTCAACACCAAGTTCCTAAATCACGCGACAAATTACTCGCACAACTTACTATTCCACCTAACTTGATAAATAACACGAGAAATTACCCTTAATAAATCACTATTTCAAACTAACTTAGTAAATCACAAGGGCCACACCTCCCTCCTCCCTCCTCAACTTACCTCAAATTACCTCACTAAATCACAAGAAATAACTACTCACTTCTGGTATACCTAATAAAAAATAACCTTTTTCCCCTCTCATCCATAACACTGAACAAATCACCAAATCACCCAACTCGGTAAATAACAAACTTGCTCTCTTAAAATTACGTAGTGATTGTACGAAGTCGGGCGGTATTTATGATCTAACTTGGAGGTATTTATTGATCGATTTAGCCAGGTAAGAGGTGAGCTATATAAGGATTCATAGGAGCTTCTAATATTTGGCTCTGATGATTACACACCTGAGTTTACTTCCTGTTTCTTAATTACCTCTAATGATACCTGGGGGTTAGAGTTAGGTTAGTGTTAGGTTAGTGTTTGGTTAGTGTTTGGTTAGTGTTAGGTTAGTGTGGTTATGTTAGGTTAGGTTAGTATTAGGTAGTGTTAGGTTAGTGTTTGGTTCGTGTTAGGTTAGGTTAGTATTAGGTTAGTGTTAGGTTAGTGTTTGTTAGTGTTTGGTTAGATTAGTGTTAGGTTAGCATAGGTTAGTGCTTGTTAGTGAGTTAGTGTTTGGTAGTGTTTGGTTAGTATTAGTTAGGTTAGTTGAGTTGAGTGTTAGGTTAGTGTTAGGTTAGGTTAGTATTAGGTTGGTATTGGGTTAGTGTTGGTTAGTGCTTGGTTAGGTTAGTATTGGGTTAGTGTTAGTTAGTGTTAGGTTAGTGTTAGTTAGGTTAGTATTAGGTTAGTGTTGGGTTAGTGTTGGGTTAGTGTTTGGTTAGTGTTAGGTTAGGTTAGTATTAGGTTAGTGTTAGGTTAGTGTTAGGTTAGTGTTAGGTTAGTGTTAGGTTAGGTTAGTATTGGGTTAGTGTTAGGTTAGTGTTAGGTTAGTGTTAGGTTAGTGTTAGGTTAGTGTTAGGTTAGTGTTAGGTTAGTGTTTGGTTAGGTTAGCGTCAATAATATTTTATCAATAATTCAGGATAATTTTCCCACCGAACGACTACAAAAAATTACACAATAGAATAATTTCATATATTTTTGCATTACATAACAAAATCGAGTGACGTACAGTCTGTATTTCTGTATTAATGTATGTCCACTGTAATGTATTGTTGCTGTTATACAAAATACGCAGAGTCTATCTATACCATAAAAGCGTAATGCAAAATAAAACCCTCCCTCCTCCTCCTCCTCTTCTCCCCTCACTCCACTCCCCATCCTTCCCTCAAACCCTCCCATCCCCCTCCCCTCCCTTCCTCCCTCTTTTCCCCTCCACATCCCCCCTCCCTCCCCTCCCTCCTCCTCCCCTCTTCTCCCCTCCCTTCCATCCCTCCTCCTCCCCCTCACACAGGACGGACGATCATGATAATAAAAAAAATCGTACATTATATTCGGGGTGAGTATTTTATACATTTGTCACTTACGTCAAACAAAGATTATACCATTTTGTTCTCCTGGTTTACACAGCTTTAAACCAAACGCTTGGTGAGGGGGGTAGGAGGGGGGCAGAGGTGGGAAGGGGTAGGAGAGAGGGTGGGGAGGGGGCAGAGGGTGGGAAGGGGGTGGGAAGGGGGAAGAAGGGTGGGGAGAGGGAAGAAGAGGTGAGAAGGGGGAAAGAGGGTGGGAAGAAGAGTGATGGGAGGGCAGAGTGGGAGGCAGAGGGTGGTGAAGGGGAGAGGGTGGGGAAGGGGAGAGGGTGGGGAAGGGGAAGAGGAGGAGGGGGCCGAACCACCACACCCCCTACCACTACTACCCACCACCACTACTCCCAGCGCGGTTTTTCATATCATATCAGTGTTCAATTAAAGGCTTGTCGGGGTGAGAAGCTCTTCACATTAGTTACTAGAGCCATTATGACGTTTTTTGGTTTGGTTAGGTTAGGTTAGGTTTGGTTAGGTTAGGTTAGGTTAGGTTAGGTTAGGTTAGGTTAGGTTAGGTTAGGGTTTCTTTTAATGTTTTTTTATTTTATTTTGTTCTCTGGTTTTGTGGAGTTTTTGTGTTTTATATATTTTCCTTTCTTGTTTTACGGCGTTTTGTGTTTGTTCTCTGGTTTTATTGCTTTTTGTTTATATTTGTGTTTTTTAATGGTTTTTTTATTGTTGTTTTTTAATGGTTTTATTCTCTGGTTTATTGCGGGTTTTTCGTTTTTTTTTAATTAGCTAAATATGGCAGGTAAGTTTAAAACATTAGATGTGTATGGACGGACGCACGGACGGACCTCTTCCTCCTGTCCTCTCCTCCCCCTCTCCCCCTTATAAGCTCAGGGGAATAGGTGCAGTGAAGGCCCTAAAACACCCTCTCTTCTCCCCTCTCTTCTCTCTTCTCCCCTCTCTTTCCTTCTTTCCATTCCTTTCCCCTCTCCCTTCTCCCTCTCCTCTCCCCACATCTCTTCACTCCAATCTCCTCCTCTCTTCTTCCTCCCCTCCCCTCCCTCCCTCCCCTCCCCTCCCTCCCCTTCTCCCCGGGGTGATAACAGCCTGAGCCACACATCTGGGCTGTTATAAGACAAGATGGCGGCTGAGGTAACAGTAATGACATTAAATATCGACTCTGGTGGACAAGGGTAGAGACACGTTCGCCAGGCGTTTGATGGTTCGCCAGGCGTTTGATGGTTCGCCAGGCGTATGTCGCCAGGCTTGATGGTTCGCCAGGCGTTTGATGGTTCGCCAGGCGGATGGTTCGCCAGGCGTTTGATGGTTCGCCAGGCGTTTGATGGTTCGCCAGGCGTTTGATGGTTCGCCAGGCGTAGATGGTTCACCAGGCGTTTGATAGTTCGCCAGGCGTTTGATGGTTCGCCAGGCGTTTGTTCGCCAGGCGTTTGATGGTTCGTAAGGCGTTTGATGGTTCGCCAGGCGTTTGATGGTTCATGGGCGTTTGATGGATTCGCCAGGCGTTTGATGGTTCGCCAGGGGTTTGATGAACTTTCGCCAGGCAGGCGTTTGATGGTTCGCCAGGCGTTTGATGGTTCGCCAGGCGTTTGATGGTTCGCCAGGCGTTTGATGGTTCGCCAGGCGTTTGATGGTTCACCAGGCGTTTGATGGTTCGCCAGACATTGGAGAAATCGCCCGAGCATTATGGTTCGCCAGGCGTTTGATGGTTCGTCAGGTATTAGATGATTCGCCTGGGCTTTATGGTTCGCCAGGCGTTTGATGGTTCGTCAGGCGTTTGATGGTTCGCCAGGCGTTTGATGACTCGCCAGGCGTTAATATAACCTTCTTCTGTCTCCGTCTATCTCTCAGTTTATCACATTCTCTTTATGTCTCTCCCGAATAATTATATTTTCTCTCTTACTTTTATTTATTAGTTATTTTATTTTATTTCTTATTATTTTATTTTTTTTTGTCTCTTTCCTTAACATATTTAATCATATTTTTATTAAATATTCTTCTTGTTTTATTTTATTTCTTATTTTATTATATTTGTTCTATGTTTTTTTTCTCTTATTTTCTGTCTTATTTTTAATTATCAGTTATTTTATTTTATTTCTTCCTTTATTGTTTATTAGTTTTGTTTCTATTTTATCTCCTCTTTTATTATATTTTTCTGTCTATTTCATAAACATTTTCTGTCTAGTTTTTTTTTCATTGGTTGTAATGTATCTGTCGTGTGTGTGTGTGTGTGTGTGTGTGTGTGTGTGTGTGTGTGTGTGTGTGTGTGTGTGTGTGTGTGTGTGTGTGTGTGTCTGTCCATCACATTATCAACGGAATAACGAGGGGTGGGAGGAGGGGTTGGTGGCGGGGTGTGGGGGGGGGAGGGAGATGATAATGACCAGTCTGTGGGGAGTTAGGGGGTGGAGGGGAGTGGGGAGATTGACTAGTCTGTGGGGAGTAAAGGGAGATAGTAGGGAGGGAGAGGGGAGGAAGTAGAGGCGATTTACCAGTCTTATGGGGAGTAAAGGAAGGGTGGGGGTAATAAGGTGGGAAGGATGGAAGGGAAGGTAAGGGAGAGAATAGGTAATAGGGAGTAGGAGAGAGAGAGAGAGAGAGAGAGAGGGGGGGGAGAGAGAGAGAGGTTAATGGCCAGTGTGTTGGGGAGAGCGTCGCGTCATGGGGAGCGGTTCAGGCCAGTTAGCTCCCACATTTACTGCTGAGGATCATAATGACGTCAAAGATTTAAAATATGATCGGGCGTGAAAAATACTGACGAGGTTCCCGGCAGCTCAGGTTACAGGGAAATGTGATATGTGATGGCTTGTTTAATGTGTCGCAGTGTGTGTGTGTGTGTGTGTGTGTGTGTGTGTGTGTGTGTGTGTGTGTGTCTTAACTGACTGTGAGAGACGTGTGTATGTGTGTCTCTCTCTCTCTAATACAGTAACGGGAAGGAAAGTCTCTTAACTGATGGGTTAAGAGACACCAAACTCTCTCTCTTTTCCTTTGGTCTCTCTTAACTACAGACACCAGTATGTGTCTAACTGGCTGAAAATGGCACCTTAATTATCCTGTGACTCTACCTCAACTAATTACCTTGATTTTAACCCTAATTGACGTATCTTTAGTCAAATTAATGAATAAATCTCTAATCTTAAGTTAAAAAAATTATCCTTAGCCAAACGACAAGAATTGAGTGTGTTAAAAATTACACTTAAATGAATAACCAAAAAAATACAATACCTTCACACCTACATTATACATTTATTTATTGTATTATTTATGTATAATTTATTTTATTACTATCATTATCTTACCACCGACTTAGCGCTGACACTCAAGGCGATATTCCATTGATTTCCCTCAGGATTTAAACCATTAGTAAGTGGCCCGGACAAGATAAGGATATATTTCTCCTGATTTATTTACTGTAATATTTTTCTTCTTCTTTCTGCCACCTGTCAATTGGTTCAGGTAATTCATGACAGGTGGGGAGACTTCACCTGTTATTTTACCTGTTGGAATTGTCACCGAGTTGTCATGGATAATAATAACAATAACAACAATAATAATAATAATAATGATTCGTGTAATCTTAAATTTACACTGTCAAACACACACACACACACACACACACACACACACACACACACACACACACAAGTCTCTGTCTCCCGCTGTTTCATTTTTGTTGACAATATATAATTTAAGTCGGGTATTTAATGCACAAAGAGGATATTGGAGTCATTCTTAGGATTTGGAGGGACGCCAGTCTTAGTGTGTACACGTGATGGTTGTGTTCATACATACATACATACATACATACATACATGAATAGGGTACATATAAACATGATCAGACAAAAACAGATGCATGATATATGTACACACACAACTCCATACATACATGGATGTTTATACTCACAACACACACACACACACACAGATATATACACATACACACAAAAAGATGCACACACACACATGCAAACAAACACTGATCTTCATAAAGGAAAAATACACAAACACACAAACTGCCGACAGCAAGAGTATTTACACATATAAAATATTTACTTCGGCAAACACCTCTATACATGCTTGAATACACACACACACACACACACGCACACGCACACACACGCACACACACACACACACATATATCTACGCGTGTGTGTGTGTGTGTGTGTCTGTTTGTTTGGCTCTCCTCTTAACCTTTCTCGTTGTGGGGATTAAACTATTTTCAGTATTTAGTTATTTTGTCTAATTGATCTCTGTCGTAAATAATACACAACCAAAGATTAATTTACATAGACTATTGTTATTGATAATTAATCGTCTTTAACAACAGTGGCCTCGTCTTGTTCAGTAGATGAGAAAGAGATTACAGGATCGTTAACTCGTGGGATAAAAGTGGGTCACCTCATCTAGCACTCCGTCGACACATAATCCGGATTAAGCTAAAAGAACGATCGCTTCCAAAGGTAAACAAACAAGAGAGGAGGAGGTGGTGGGTGTGCTTGGGGGGTAGGGTGAGGAGAGGGGAGGAAGGGGAGAGGAGGGAGGGTAGGGGGGGGTAAGGCCAAGTCTTGTGGGACACCCTAAGTCCGACCCTGCCTGAAATATTCACCAACTCCAGAGAGAGAGAAGAAAAATCAAGTGATTCTATCAATGATGTAGCGCCCGTTTAGATCCAGTGTTGGGTGGCCGGAGAAGCACTGGGAGGTGAGAGCGATCCCTGTGTGTGTGTGTGTGTGTGTGTGTGTGTGTGTGTGTGTGTGTGTGTGTTTACGGGTCTCTTGGAAGCTTGTACGGTAATATAAGTGGGGATGTGAGAACGTATCTAACTTACTCACTTGAGATGATGTGTAAAATATGACGGCCTGTGGGTGATGCGTGGGGTGTGCATGGGGTGTGGGGTGATAGGGAAGGTGTGGGGTGATTAGGTGAATATATACTAAAATTTCTGAGCTCCTGGGATCATAATTACTGGTCTGGCCTCATCTCAAATGTCGACGAAAGTTGATTGAATATTCTTGTCAGAGTTTAGAGTTAAAAAAAGAATTAAGTCGACACGAGGATGAGTAAAATCGTATACAGTGTTTATGGACTTGGGTTCCATGATCATGTTAATCGTCGACAAAAAAAATTAAAGGGGTTCAGTAAAGAGACTTGGGGTACTCCATAAGTGATGATAACACAGTCTAATAAATCACATTAATACTTGTTGCAGTGTAGTGTTGTTGTTATTGTCTACGTAATCAAAGGTTGTCTTAAGATCATTTATGGTCATGATTGTCTGGGTTATTCAGGAGTTAAGGCATTGTTGGCCACTTTCCTCTCAGCTGACGGTATAATGATCCATTACTTCCCATAACTCGCCCAGGTATCACCCCCTTGTGAGTCGTCCACTGTCCATCGCTTCAAGTGTTACACCGACGAGCCCAGGTTGTGTTGACGTGGGCGAGGGTAGTGTTGTCAAGGTAAACACAACAGCACTCAGACTGATGGCTGTATACAGACACTCCTAGATAACCCTTACCCTCCTCCAGAACAAGGTCCACGACACAGACACATCCTGGGCTTGGTTTATTAACGATGGACCCAAGCTGCTACTTACCTAGTCCAAGCCCAAGTAGTTCTAGTCTCCCGGAAATGATCGTCGAGAGGTCACCGCGGCAGGTAACTAGACTATCACCTGTAGTAATGATGTAGTCACTGTGTTGGTCGTGTTGTGGGTCAGCAGATGAGAAGATCAACACACAGGTAAGTCATCCTCTTAAGATTGTAAGAGTTGGGTGTAGCCTCTACCTGGTGACGTGGTAGAGGCGTCAGGTACACCATCAGCTGGTGTTGGCTGAGGACAACAGTTGGCACCAGCGTCACCAAGTTTGTTCTCACTGACAGCACCCTCCCCCCCTCCTCCACCTTGATCTTGTTTCTCCCACACGTTCTTCAAACTGCTGAAATGTCTGAATGTCTGTACAGTATGTCCTTATGTCTAGTCTTGTGTCTTTTAAAGTTATTAGTAGGAGAGACAGAGGTTTACTTTCTGCTTTTTGGATTTGCTCTGTAATTCTTTTAGGTTGTTAAGATAAATTTTACCACCACACAAACAGAACTACACCTAACTGAGCAGATTAAGCCATGACTCTATACGATAACAACCAAAATGGCGTCAAAAATCCACTGAGACTCGACTGTCACATGGAATAAAATCTTCACTCACCACTCAAAGAAAAGCTGCCATTATATTTTTTAACCGTGACCTTGTGAATCTGACCCTTGACCCCCCTTTTGACAACTCAACCTCTATATTACGTATATTTTTGTTTATTGACGAGGATCGGCCAACAGCTGTGGACGCCAGAGTGCAAAAAATACGGCCATGTAAACTGACAAACAACTGTAAACATTGGTAGAGAACAAACACACACTCAACTTTTGCTGCTAGATGAACAACCCGGTGTGTTGGAGAACCCGGTGTGTTGGAGAACCCGGTGTGTTGGAGAACCCGGTGTGTTGGAGAACCCGGTGTGTTGGAGAACCCGGTGTGTTGGAGAACCCGTGTTGTGTTGGAGAACCCGGTGTGGAGGGTGTGTTGGAGAACCCGGTGTGTTGGAGGGAGCCCGGTGTGTTGGAGAGCCCGGTGTGTTGTGTTGGAGACCCCCGGTGTGGTGTGTGTTGGAGAACCCAGTGTGTTGGAGAACCCGTGTGTTGGAGAGCCCGGTGTGGTGGACCCGGTGTGTTGGAGAACCCGGTGTGTTGGAGAACCCGGTGTGTGGAGAGCCTGTGTGTTGGAGAACCGGTGTGTTGGAGGGAACCCGGTGTGTTGGAGAACCCGGTGTGTGTTGGAGGAACCCGGTGGTGTGTGTTGGAGAACCCGGTGTGTGGAGAACCCGGTGTGTTGGACCCGGTGTGTTGGAGCCCGGTGTTGGTGGAGAACCCGGTGTGTTGGAGGACCCGGTGTGTTGGAGAACCGTGTGTTGGAGAACCCGGTGTTGGTGTGTTGGAGAACCCGGTGTGTTGGAGAACCCGTGTTGGAGAACCCGGTGTGTGGAGAGAACGGTGTGTTGGAGAACCCGTGTGTGTGGAGAGGCCCGAACAACACGGTGTGTTGGAGAACACGGTGTGTTGGAGACCCGGTGTGTTGGAGAACCGGGTGTGTTGGAGAACCCGGTGTGGTGGAGGCACGGTGTGGTGGAGAGCCCGGTGTGGTGGAGAACACGGTGTGGTGGAGAGAGGTGTGTGGACCGGTGTGCGGTGTGGTGGAGAACCCGGTGTGGTGGAGAACCGGTGTGGTGGAGAAGTGTGGTGGAGAGCCGTGTGTGGATAACCCGGTGTGTTGGAGAGCCCGGTGTGCTGGAGAACACGTGTGGTGGAGAACACGGTGTGGTGGAGAACACCGGTGTGTGGAACCCGTGTGTTGGAGAACCCGGTGTGTTGGAGAGCCAGTGTGTTGGAGAACCCGGTGTGTTGGAGTGTGCCGGTGTGTTGGAGGCCCGGTGTGTTGGAGAACCCGGTGTGTTGGAGAACCCGGTGTGTTGGAGAACACAGTGCGTTGGAGGTGTGTTGGAGAACCCGGTGTGTTGCAGAACGTTTGGAGAACCCGGTGCGTTGGAGAACCCGGTGTGTTGGAGAACCCGGTGTGTTGGAGAACCCGGTGTGGAGAAGGTGTGTTGGGTGTGTTGGAGAACCCGGTGTGTTGGAGAACCCGGTGTTGGAGAACCCGGTGTGTTGGAGAACCTGGTGTGTTGGAGAACCTGGTGTGTTGGAGAACCCGGTGTGTTGGAGAACCCGGTGTGTTGGAGAACCAGTGCGTTGGGAAACCCGGTGTGTGTTGGAACCCGGTGTGTTGCAGAACCCGGTGCGTTGGAGAACCCGGTGCGTTGGAGAACCCGGTGTGTTGGAGAACCCGGTGCGTTGGAGAACCCGGTGCGTTGGAGAACCCGGTGTGTTGGAGAACACGGTGTTGGAGAACCCAGTGTGTTGGAGGACCTGGTGTGGTGGAGAACCCGGTGTGTTGGAGTACCCGGTGTGTTTGGAGAACCCGGTGTGTTGGAGAACCCAGTGTGTTGGAGAACCTGGTGTGTTGGAGAACCTGGTGTGTTGGAGAACCAGTTATATCAGTCTGATTCATGCAATATATAAAATTCAGTTCTGTATATATATATATATATATATATATATATATATATATATATATATATATATATATATATATATATATATATATATATATATATATATATATATACACTAATAATATAAAAAGTGTTTAAGAAATATATATTAAGCAAACTATATCCAGTATATGTTAGGAAAGTTATCTACTGATTATGATAATGATATACTTGGAAAATATACAGTGATATGTTATTAATAGTTAACTAGTAAATATACCTAAGCGGAAAATAACATTGATATATGATTGAGGAAATAAACTGAAGAAACATTATAGGAGAAATAGCTCGAATATTATATATGATTTACTGAACATATATATTAATCTTTTAGGATATAAATGTGAGAGATATTCTTTGGTGTTTGTTTGTCCTGGGGGAGTTAATAAGGTGAATATAAACTAGCTGATTTAATACACATACATACATACATCCATTCATACATACATACATTCATACATACATACATACATACATACACTCCTATAAACATACAAACACACAAGGACAAGGTTACTTAAATATTAGACATATGTGACCCTCCTCCCTCCTTCCCTCCCTCCCTCCCTCCTCTCCCATTTCTCCTTTCACCCCCCTCCCCACCACCCCTCCCTCCCTCCCTCCCTCCCTCACCCCTCCACACCCTTCCTGCCTCTCCCTTCCCTCAACTTTTTTTCCCTCCCACCCACCATTTTCCCTCCCTCCATCCCTACCTCTCCCTCTCTCTCTCCTCCCTCCTCTCCCCTCCCTCTCCCTCCCCTCCCTCCCCTCTCTTCCCTCATGCCCTGGCAGCACACAGTCAGACATAGTCATGATATAATATCATCACAAACCATCCCAATAATTCAACCGGTAAATATATACACCATACAACTATACTGATATATACACCATACAACTATACTGATATATACACCATACAACTATACTGATATATACCATACAACTATATGATATATACACATACAACTATACTGATATATACACCATACAACTATACTGATATATACACCATACAACTATACTGATATATACACCATACCTATACTGATATATACACCATACAACTATACTGATATATACACCATACAACTATACTGATATATACACCACACAACTATACTGATATATACACCATACAACTATACTGATATATACACCATACAACTATACTGATATATACACCACATACTGATATATACACCATACAACTATAAATATACACCATACAACTATACTGATATATACACCATACAACTATACATATACAATATGATATATACACCATACAACTATACTGATATATACACCATACAACTATACTGATATATACACCATACAACTATACTGATATATACACCATACAACTATACTGATATATACACCATACAACTATACTGATATATACACCATACAACTATACTGATATATACACCACACAACTATACTGATATATACACCATACAACTATACTGATATATACACCATACAACTATACTATATATACACCCCTATACTGATATATACACCATACAACTATACTGATATATACACCATACAACTATACTGATATATACACCACACAACTATACTGATATATACACCATACAACTATACTGATATATACACCATACAACTATACTGTATATACACCATACAACTATACTGATATATACACCACACACAACTATACTGATATATACATCATACACTTTAATATACAATACAATACTGATATATACACCATACAATATACTGATATATACACCATAACTATACTGTTATATACACCATACAACTATACTATATATACATACAACTATACGATATATACACCATACAACTATATGATATATACACCATACAACTATATTGATATATACACCATACAACTATATTGATATATACACCATACAACTATATTGATATATACACCATACAACTATACTGATATATATACCATACAACTATACTGATATATACACCATACAACTATACTGATATATACACCATACAACTATACTGATATATACACCATACAACTATACTGATATATACACCATACAACTATACTGATATACCATACAACTATACTGATATATACCATACAACTATACTGATATATACACCATACAACTATACTGATATATACACCATAAACTATACCATATATACACCATACAACTATTGATATATACACCATACAACTATACTGATATATACACCATACAACTATACTAATATATACACCATACAACTTACTGATATATACACCATACAACTATACTGATATATACACCATACAACTATACTGATATATACACCATACAACTATACTGATATATACACCATACAACTATACTGATATATACACCATACAACTATATGATATATACACCATACAACTATACATTATACACTATACAACTATACTGATATATACACCATACAACTATACTGATATATACACCATACAACTATACTGATATATACACCATACAACTATACTGATATATACACCATACAACTATACTGATATATACACCACACAACTATACTGAGATATACACCATACAATTATACTGATATATACACCATACAACTATACTGATATATACACCATACAACTATACTGATATATACACCATACAACTATGCTGATATATACACCATGCAACTATACTGGTATATACACCACACACAACTATACTGATATATACCCCAGCTATATGATATATACACCATACAACTATGCTGATATATACACCATACAACTATGCTGATATACACCATACAACTATACTAATATATGCACATACAACTATGCTAATATATACCACACAACTATACTGATATATACACCATACAGCTATACTGATATATACACCATACAACTATACTGATATATACACCACACAACTATGCTAATATATACACCATACAACTATATAATATATACACCATACAAGCTATACTAATATATACACCGCACAACTATACTGATATATACCATACAACTATACTGATATATACACCATACAACTATACTGATATATACACCATACAACTATACTGATATATACACCATACAACTATACTGATATATACACCATACAACTATACTGATATATACACCATACAACTATACTGATATATACACCATACAACTATACCGATATATACACCATAGAACTATACCGATATATACACCATACAACTATACTGATATATACACCATACAACTATACTGATATATACACCATACAACTATACTAATATATACACCATACAACTATACTGATATATACACCATACAACTATACTGATATATACACCATACAACTATACTGATATATACACCATACAACTATACTGATATATACACCATACAACTATACTGTTATATACACCATACAACTATACTGATATATACACCATACAACTATACTGATATATACACCATACAACTATACTGATATATACACCATACAACTATACTGATATATACACCATACAACTATACTGATATATACACCATACAACTATACTGATATACGACAACACTATAGGATATTTACAGAGTTATAACCATTTAAACCTAACCTAACCTAACTCATCATTGACTGTAAATTACTCCGAGTTAAGCGGTGAAGAATTTTACACTCTTTAATTACCTGTGTAAATGATGTAAGTTACCTGTGTAAATGATGTAAGTTACCTGTGTAAATGATGTAAGTTACCTGTGTAAATGATGTAAGTTACCTGTGTAAATGATGTAGTGTTTTACGTCGTTGTTATCCGAGGATGTAAACAAACGTTATCAGTCATTTACAATAAAGTAGTTAGAGTTTATGTAAATGTTGGGGAAATTATTTAACATTGTCGTTATTGAAATGTTGTTGTAGTTTGTGTGAAGAAATTGTTGCTATATTTTTTTATATATGTAAATGTTGGAAAAATTATTTATGTTTTGTGGGAATATAAGGGATTAATATTTTTTTAATACTTGACACCAATCTAACCTAACCTAACCTAACCTAACCTAACCTAACACCAATCTAACCTAACACTCACCTAACCTAACCTAACCTAACCTAACCTAACCTAACACCAATCTAACCTAACACTCACCTACTTCTTACAACACCAAATCTAACTTCTTGCTCACCTAACCTAGCCTAACCTAACCTAACTAACCTAACCTAACACCAATCTACTTCTTCTTCAACACAACCTAACCTAACTAACACCAATCTAACCTAACCTAACCTAACCTAACCTAACCTAACACCAATCTAACCTAACACTCACCTAACCTAACCTAACCTAACCTAACCTAACCTAACACCAATCTAACCTAACACTCACCTATTAAAACATAAGACTATCTGGACACGCCAATAAACCTCCACTTACCAGACCAATAACATAGCATAACATAACATAACACAGCAAACATAACATAACATATAACAACATATAACATAACATAACATAACATAACACAGCAAACATAACATAACATAACATAACATAACATAACATAACACAACAAACATAACATAACATAACATATAACATAACATATAACATAACATAACATAACATAACATAACATAACATAACATAACATAACATAACATAACACAACAAACATAACATAACATAACATATAACATAACATATAACATAACATAACATAACATAACACAGCAAACATAACATAACATAACATAACATATAACATAACATAACATAACATAACATAACACAACAAACATAACATAACATATAACATAACATAACATAACATAACATAACACAACAAACATAACATAATATAACATAACATAACATATAACATAACATATAACAACATAACATAACATAACATATAACATAACATATAACATAACATAACATAACATATCATAACATAACACAACAAACATAACATAACATAACATAACATAACACAGCAAACATAACATAACATAACATAACATAACACAACAAACATAACATAACATAACATAACATAACACAACAAACATAACATAACATAACATAACATAACATAACATATAACATAACATAACATAACATATAACATAACATAACATAACACAACAAACATAACATAACATAACATAACATAACCTAACATAACATAACATAACATAACATAACATAACATAACACAAACATAATATAACATAACATAACATAACATAACATAACATAACATAACACAACAAACATAACATAACATAACATAACATAACATAACATAGCATAACATAACACAACATAACATAACATAGCATAACACAACACAACACAACACAACACAACACAACACAACATAACATAACTTCAGCAGGACATAACATAACATAGCACAACATAACATAACATAACTTTAGCAGGACATAACATAACATAACATAACATATAACATAACATAACATATAACATAACATAACATAACATATAACATAACATAACATAACACAATAACGAGGCGACCCTTCAGTAATAACACCCCCTCCTTCCCTCTACATAAAGATAACATTAAGATAACACACTGAGAGTATTTAGAAAGTGACTTAATATCGTAATGTCAACTTGCAGCGCCTATCACCTAACTGAGGAAGTGGCTGTGTTTGGGGAAGTAATTAGCTATACCTGTAACTGTCTACTTACCTGAGGAAATATAAGGGAAGGGATTTTTTGAGGTGTTTTTTTTTTAGGTAAATACGTTTATCTTTTGTTTTTCTGGTGTGTTGGTGTGGTTTAGTTTGTAAGGGGGGTTGGTATAAGGGTGATTCTCGTGTGGTGTTTGAGTGTTGTTTTGGTTCTTATTGGGTTGTTGTTGTTGTGGTGGTGGTGGTGGTGGTGGTGGTTATTATTATTATTATTACTATTATTATATTATTATTATTATTATTTTTATTAATTTATTATTCTATTATTTTTTATTATTATTATTATTATTATTATTATTATTATTATTATATATTATTATTATTATTATTATTATTTTTATTATTATATTATTATTATATTATTATTATTATTATTGTTATTATTATTACTATTATTATTATTATTATTATTATTATATTATTATATTATTATTTATTATTATTATTATTATGTTATTATTATTATTATTATTATTATTTTTAGTGTTATTATTATTATTATTATTATTATATTATTATTATTATTATTATTATTATTACATGTTATTATTATTATCTCTATATCTTCCCTCTCATACATTAACATACAGCCTTATGTAACCACTCCTTAACAGTACTACTACCATGAACCACACATCGCCCCCCCCCCCCATAGTCTCCCCCACCCACCAAAATAAGATATGCAAATCAGATGAAAATTCACCTGTATTTCTCCCCCTCATTTGTAATCAGGTGAGCAAGTATAGACAGTGTTGGCGTCCATATTTGTCCGGAAGATATTAGTATTAAGCCCAAACACTGAAGCGTATCACGTTATGAAAATCATCTTACGCGGATGAACGCATTACGGATCTATAATGCAAGTGCGTTTAGTGATATTAAATTGTAATGAGGATAAAAAAAGGCTAAACGTACATATAGTAATCGTGTATAAATATGTTAATCCCTGTGAGTAGATTCCTATTTTACGTGAGCACATTGATGCCCCTGGTGCTCTTATGCGTGCACACACACACGTATATACACGCATGTTCATACACACATGCATATACACACGCATACATACACGTCCACACACACACACACATACACACGCACATTATAATATATGTGTAAGTCATTATACAGTTATTGTTTTTCTTCTATTACTCAACACAACAAAAGTGTAAATAAATCCAGGTAATTTGTCAAGCGTTTCCGGGTCATGTTGCGGAGGATCAGTGATGGAGGCTAGGTTAGGTTAGGTTAGGTCAGGTCAGGTCAGGTCAGGTTAGGTCAGGTCAGGTCAGGTCAGGTTAGGTTAGGTTAGGTTATTTGTCCGTACATACCGTCGTCGGGTTTTTTTATCTGCGTTAGTCAGCACAATAGACTACTTACCAGAGAGAGAGAGAGAGAGAGAGAGAGAGGGAGAGAGAGAGAGTACAGTCTTAAATATTATGATATACTCCCAAAAATATTACAGTTAACAGTCTCTAAAATTACAGTCCACAGTCTAATGAGTCTTAATAACTGGGGCATGAGGGAAGGTGTACAAGGAGGGTAGAGTCTCAGTGTAATTTTGATGCCATTTCGTCTACCATGTTTGAGTGAGTCATAATTGTACTTAATTAGTAGTAGAAATAATAATAATAATAATAATAATAATAATAATAATAATAATAATAATATTCATAATAAAAGTAATAATAATAATAATAATAAAAGTAATAATAATAATAATAATAATATTAATAATAATGGACCTTACAATTATCGCGATAATAATAATAATAATAATTTTAACAATGATAATAATAGTGTCCGTAGTAATATAATAACAATCACATTATTGTTGATAGTATTAATAATAAAATTCGGGAAAAGTAACGATAATAATTAGAAAAGGAATAGGACGATGAAACTATAATAATAATAATAATAATAATAATAATAATAAATTTATTGTATACTAATTTATTATATTACTTTTAAAATACTTTACAAATTACTTAGACCCGGTTACTGTATATTGTAAGTCAAGTAAAATATTTCTGTCGAATTTTCTTTTTGTAACTTAATATGATAGAGGTGTTATGTTACCAATATTTGATACTGTTTTACTTAATATCTCTTTATAAAACATGTAATTAATTCTTATCCTTGTAAATAAACCTATGAGTTAGTTTTTCCGCTGGGTGAGGAAGGTGAGAGTTGTGTTGGAGTATTTAACAGAGAAATAGTTGAGTGGTCCCGTGAAGAGGTCTGGCCTGGCCGCTGTCTTGACGTATACTGAGGCCAACTGACTTACGGGGAGATCAATATTGTGACTCTGGGATGAAGGAGATTGTTATTATCTCCGTAAATAAATTATATATTTGAGGGAGAGACGTAAAGTTAGAGAACAAAAGAGAATCAGCCTCCGTGCGCAGGTAGCAGCGGCCGGCCATGTTCCGCGGGGCAGAGTGAGCCAAGTTTCCAGCGCGGCGTCCACACACAGAGTGAACTGCGCAGGCGCACCCTGAAATCCATACCTGTGACGTCACGATGGAGGCTGGGAAAAGAATGTCCACTCGCTAGTGGATATTAGTTTATATTTAAAGAATCCGACGATGAAGGTTTGAGATATTTGTGTTTGTTGAAGGTAAGGAGAGGAGTAGAGTATAGCGGCAGACACGACGGCGATAAACTGTTTCCTGAAGGAGGAGGACTAGCAGGTGTTGGTGAAGAATCAGGCATCTGGCAACTAGGATGGTGACGTCACACGCCCAATGGCCGGTACAGGTGGTCTGATAGATAGACAAATACAATAAACATTGGTGCGTTAGCTTCATTTTCCTTGCAAACGTGGAAGTGACTGGAGCGCAAGTGGTGGTTGGAGGCCACACAGTAAACAGTGCAAGGAAAGTCGGACGTTTGACAGTGAATCGTAGACATCGGAATTTTGATTCATTGCGACAAAAGTTACAGCGCTATTTTAAATAATTTTCCTGCATAGTAAACTCTGGTCACGGCTAACATAAACAACGTAGAGCCTTTTACTATTTTATCACCAAAAACAGAGAGAGAGAGAGAGAGAGAGATAGAGGGAGATTAATCAGGAAATAACGACAGCTATCGCTACCACAATGTACTGCTGAAGGAAAAGTCCGGAAACAAAATGCCGGTGGTGTGATGAGGAGCGCTCGCGTCTGCCATGTTGTGTGTCTCAGCAGTGCCACCACCTAGTGAAGCCAGAGGCGCCACCCTCACCCGCCACCTCCAGCCTCTACATTATCGCCTTCTACACAACCTCCAGCTCCGACCATCCCCTTCAAGAGCACCAGTGCCTCCTCCTCCTCCTTCATCTTGTGCCCCGCCGTCAGAGGCAAGTCTTCACCGCCGCGAGAGCAACTAATCTGACAGTAAGGGGATCTGGGTGGAGGCTGAGCCCTAGACAGATCACTGGCCTCCTGAGCCCGGCACGAGGGACACCCCAGGTAAAGGAGATAGAGAGAGGATTTCTTCGTTGGAAAATTGCGGATCAAAGTGGCGTCCAAGACATGAAGTTAATGGTTAGAGTGTCCCGTTTGTTGCCGCCCACCGCCGCCCGCTGGTAACACACAACACGGTACAGTACCTTACAGTGGTTACGGTGTGTTACGAGTGTCACTTTGGTGGTGTTGTTACGCTTAGACACTCACCTCCGTCACTCACCGACACTCACGTCTTATACAGCGGCATAATTAATCTCGGTGTTTCCTTGTTAGATCAGAACGGGATTTATTTAACTCGTGGTTTATGAATCGTTTGTTAAGTCGGTCGGTCTAATCCTCCCTCCCGCCTACCAGCGACACTCCGCGCCCCTCCCGCGTGTCCGACACTCTCAGCCGCCAACACCCGCTGCTACACACACACACGTTCACCAGGTCCTGCAGGATGTATTCCCCAGACAAGATGATGAGTTCCAAGCCTCTAGGAGCGCCCATCTCTTCGAACGGCCCAGCGGCGTTCACGGGGCGGTATAGTCCTACTTACCGTTCGCCCGACCCCATGAGAAGATGTATGAGCAACGCGCCAGTGTCGGTAAGTAACCTGCCTCACCTGTGTCCCTCACCCCTACCCTTATTGAAGGTTATCTCTCCTCCCATTTATCTTATATTGTCACTTTAAGACCGTCTTGTCTTCGGTGTTTTTCTGTGTGTGTGTGTGTGTTGTAGGAATACCTTTGTTTACAGTGATTAAACCCCCGGATAATGTTACTTACGTGTTGTGGTGTAGTCACGGCGGCGGCATCATTAGTGTTAGCGGTGGAGAACAACTGACGACGATGCTCCTGGGGATTTATTCTCCTCCTCCTCCTCCTCCTCCGTCGTGCATGAATACAATGATCTAATTTGATATTCTTGAGCGCTGACATTTTTAATAAGATATGAGACTACAGGTTGAGTAGCAAGTATAAATTACTGAACGGTTTGACGGTCATTCATTGTCATTCACACTCGAGCGTTCTTCCGTGTTTACAGCCCAGTGAGGAGACATTACTGTTTGTGTTGTGTAGGAGCTGAGGCCCTCTGTCACTCTGAGGCCCTCTGTCACTCTGAGGCCCTCTGTCACTCTTTCCTCCCTTCCTTTGACGCTCACACATACCTGGACAACAACACTTCACTATTACCACACATCGACGGGGAAGTGAATGTTATCGAGATTCTCACATCAATTATCGTGGTTATCAGGCAGCGTGTGTGAGTGCGAGAGTTAGTGGAGTGTGTTGTTTGAGTGCGAGAGTCTGTGAGTGTGTTAAAGCAAGACATATTTATTATACGTTTTTTATCACTGTTAAGATGGCCTTCTTCCTCTCAAATCCTAACCTCACTATCTTCCCTCACCATCTTCTCACTATCTCATCTCCTCACCATCTCCTCACTACATATACCTACAGCCTATACAGTATCACCCGTCTACATAAACCACTGCACATGACATATTGTAATAAGTCTAAAATATCTCAAGCTGCGGTAAGGACTTGTGGCTCCCCTGATGTCTGTGTGTTTGTTTGTCAGGTCAATAACTCTCTCTCCCAGGTGTTGGTAACCGTCAGTAATTAACATGAATTACCTGTTCTGGTTATTTATAAACTTTGGTCAATTTATTTCTATAGGTTAATTAAATACTAAAATATCAAAGAATAAAATATAAAAGTCCCCAAATAATTGTTTCATCATTCATCGATTTTTTTTAGACGAATAATAAAGAAAAACTAAATAATTAAACCTCATTAGATAAAGTGAGTTACCTTTGTTATCACCTACATCATTAAATAAATGCATAATGAAAAATCTACACCATGGACTATTATTCATATTTACTAACAATAGCTAATGACGTAACGATAGACAATTTGTGGAAAAAAGAAGAAGAAAATGGTTTAATTAAAATCACTTTGGTAGGTGAGGGGGGGGAGGAGACTTGCTTGACCTAATACCTACATTTTTCATGGTGTTCCGTCCGGGTCTGCTGGCAGGTGCATTATTTAACCCCACCTCTGGTTAATGTTAATTGTCTGGCCCCATCTGCTTTTACTAACTCTCAACCGCGGTGGGGAGTTGTTTTGGTTTTGTCTTGTTTAAATAAATTCGGTTTCTTTATTTTTATGTTTTGGTTCATTGGTTTTTTGTAGGTTTATTCTTTTGGGGGCGGGGGGAGGGAATATTAATTGTTTTTAGGGGAATATTGAATTTTTTAGGGGAATTTGAATTTTGAGGGGAATTTGAAGCTTTTTAGGGGAATTTGAATTTCTGTAGCGAATTTTCAATCTTTTTAGGGGAATTTTAAGATTTTTGGGGGGATTAATTTTTTTTATATTGGGGAGAAAAAATAAGTTTGTCTTGTATTTTTCGCTAATAAATAATATCCTCAATCTCGCTATAGTTAACATATAATCTACTTATTTATAGAAGCGTTAAATTTTATTGAATCTATTAGAAAAATGTATAAACTCTTAAAAATTATTCAAACATAATTTTTGTTTATATTTCTATTCCTTTAAAATTACAAAGTATATAAATATATTTTTTTTTGAGCGGGAGAATAGTTTAGTTTATTTTCTCTACGTGATGATAAGATAATTTTATTTTATTTTCTAGACCAAATTTATTCTTGAGTTTAATGCCTGGGAAAAAAATATTTCTTATTTTTCTGAGAATATATTTGTTATAAGTATTTCCAGCGCTAAAGAAATATATTTGAACCGTTTGTATAAAATCTCTACGTATTATTGAGTTATTTCCAATATTTCCAGCGCTAAAGAAATATTATCTCGTCCTTAATATTAAAAACGATTTATTTCCAAACAATTTATTTCCTTGTTTTATTATTCCTCGCAATTACTTTTCAAGATAGTGTTTAATTAAGTCTGTTTGTTTGTCTGTCAGCTTATCGCCATACGCCAAACGCCTGTCATTTAGCGATCTACTTGTTGTCTTTCTATCTATCTGTCTATCTTTCTATCTATCTATCTATCTATCAATCGCCTTATATGGTTCTCAGGCATTAGCCGACCGACACCCCGAACACGTTAAGTCGGACAGTTTATTGGTTAGTCGGGCCGACCAATTATAACCGAGGCATTTTACCGCAAAGGAACGAATAATTGGTCGGTTGGTGGTAATTCGTCGGTTTCTTAGCCCACCTCGGCCCACCCTAACCCACCGTAACCCACCCTAGCCCACCCTAAACTCACCTGCTGATTACCTTTTAGCGGTCACCTGATCTCCCCCCCCCTCGACTCACCTAGGGTCATAGACTCACCTAAGAGAAGTAATTTAGCAGTCACCAAATTCAAACTGAACCCACCCCAGCCCCACCACAGCCCACTTCAACTCACCACAGCCCACCATAGCCCACCTAATCCACCCAGGCCATAAATTCGGTGTTGACAATCAGGTGTTACCAAGAGGCTGCCTCACCTGTCCGCTGTGGGTCATCAAGTCACTATTTACCTGGGCAGTAATCGCACCCCGCCCGCCCGCCCACAGCATCCCTCTTTCTCACGCCCACACCAGCCTTCTCTCACGCCTACACTAGCCCTCTCTCACGCCTACATTAGCCCTCTCTCACGCCCACAACAGCTCTATCACGCCCACGGCCGCTGGTTCGTTACTTCGGGCAGTGCGCTGTTGGCCACGTAAACTGTTATTCCTGTCGGCAGTTTACCTTCCGATATAACGTAAATATATGCTAACTGTAATGCAATTTTCACCGGGCGTAAACTGATTCATAAACAATGTTCGCCAGGCGTATGAGATATAAGTCTTTTCGCCTGGCATCCGCTGAACCATAAATAACTTGTGTCAGGCAAAGATATAACATTACTATAGTGTTCGCCAGGCGTACTGCAACCGTCAATTAATACCACCACCAACGTTCGTCAGGCATAATAGAATTCACAAAAATTAATACCATCCCAACGTTCGCCTGGCGTATACGCTAATTCACACACACACAAACAATAACAGCAGTTCTAGCACTCCATCATCCGCCAGACGCAAGCATTAGTCCGCCGGGTCAGTCCAACCATTTACTAAAAGCAATCCCAGGCTCAACACACACGTACACACATGCTCACAACCGATAAAATAATTTAATAAAACTCCTCCAAACTTGCCCAGTCACACGCTCGTTTAGACTACATTCTCTCCTCGGCTGGACGGAAGCATTTAGTACCCGTCCGTCCGCTGTTTTGGTAATGGGCAGTCCGGTCCAACATTAACAAACAACGTGTACTGTAGGGAAAGTTTGGTGGGGACCTGTGGGAATGTTTAGGGCAGAGCTTCACTGTGTTCCCGAGTACACCCTCCTGTTAGCTGTTGTGATGAAGCTCTAGATGTCTCTTTGTTTTAGCTGTTGTGATGAAGCTCTAGATGTCTCTTTGTTTTAGCTGTTGTGATGAAGCTCTAGATGTGTCTCCTTGCTTTAGCTGTTGTGATGAAGCTCTAGATGTCTCTCCTTGTTTTAGCTGTTGTGATGAAGCTCTAGCTGTCTCTCCTTGTTTTAGCTGTTGTGATGAAGCTCTAGCTGTGTCTCTTTTTTTTAGCTGTTGTGATGAAGCTCTAGCTGTGTTTCTTTTAGCTGTTGTGATGAAACTCCAGCTGTCTCTCCTTGCTTTAGCTGTTGTGATGAAGGTAAAAGTGATCCAACATCAGTTAAAATTAAATAAAATCTCCCCAAATTGCTTAAAATACTCGGCCCTCTAAAAACCTAACCTAACCAAAATTGCTCCGAGACTTGAGGTTAAGTGATAGTCATTTTCTCTCCGTCATATTTTAGTATGAAGAAAAATTACCGTGATATTTTTCGAAGTCCGGATTGTTGAGTGACCGAGGGATGAGTGAGTGACCAGAGTGACCGAGGGGTGAGTGAGTGACCGAGAGTTGAGTGAGTGACCAGAGTGACCGAAGGGTGAGTGAGTGACCAGAGTGACCGAGAGGTGAGTGAGTGACCAGTGACCGAAGGGTGAGTGAGTGACCAGAGTGACCGAGGGGTGAGTGAGTGACCAGAGTGACCGAGGGGTGAGTAACCTAAGCGGGATGAGTAACGAGGGTGACTTACTGGGTCACTTATGGCCGCGTCAGTGTCTCGTATTTGTTTACATTGACTGTAAGGGTTTAGCTGGCGTTTTACAGTGGTACAGAATACAGTGGTGCAGTCAACGGTACAGGATACAGTGGTGCAGTCAACGGTACAGGATACAGTGGTACAGGCAAGGTACATGATACAGTGGTACAGTCAACGGTACAGGATACAGTGGTACAGTCAACGGTACAGGATACAGTGGTGCAGTCAACGGTACAGGATACAGTGGTACAGGCAACGGTACAGGATACAGTGGTACAGTCAACGGTACAGGATACAGTGGTGCAGTCAACGGTACAGGATACAGTGGTACAGGCAACGGTACAGGATACAGTGGTACAGTCAACGGTACAGAATACAGTGGTACAGTCAACGGTACAGGATACAGTGGTACAGTCAACGGCACAGGATACAGTGGTGCAGTCAACGGTACAGGATACAGTGGTGCAGTCAACGGTACAGGATACAGTGGTACAGGCAAGGTACATGATACAGTGGTACAGTCAACGGCACAGGATACAGTGGTACAGGCAACGGTACAGGATACAGTGGTACAGGCAACGGTACAGGATACAGTGGTACAGGCAACGGTACAGGATACAGTGGTACAGTCAACGGCACAGGATACAGTGGTACAGGCAACGGTACAGGATACAGTGGTGGCGGTAACAAAGGCTAGGATACACGATCACTCAGCAGTTTGTGTGACGATACAGGGAGTTGGTTACAGCAGGTTACAGTAGGTTACAGCAGGGTATAGCAGGTTAAAACAAGTTACAGCAGGTTACAGGAGGTTACAGCATTACAAGCATATAGGTGTACGGCGGCAGTCACTGGTTCACCCCAACACCACCTCACACCACATCCTACACTCGGTCAGTCGGCCTCCAGCAATGGTCGGCCTCCAACAGTGGTTCGGCCTCTAATAATGGTCGGCCTCTAATAATGGTAGGCCTCCAACAATGGTCGGCCTCCAACAGTGGTCGGCCTCTAATAATGGTCGGCCTCTAATAATGGTCGGCCTCCAACAATGGTCGGCCTCTAATAATGGTCGAAGACACTCCAACATTGGGTCGGCCTCAGCGAAATGGTCGAGGCCTCTATGTGGATTCTGGCTTCTGACAATGGTCGGCCTCAGCCAATGGTCGGCCTCTAATAATGGTCGGTACTCCAACGGTGGTCGGCCTCCAACAGAAATGGTCGGCCTCTTAGCCAATTCATTTTAATAATATTGTGAATTAAAATTTCTGTGTGATGAGACTCTGCCGCCGTCGTTAGTCCTAATAATGGTGGCCTCAACAATGGTCAGCCTCACTACTAATGGTTGACCTCCAACAATGGTCAGAGTCTCTAATAATTGTCGGCCTCTAATAATGGTCGGCCTCCAGCAATGGTCGGCCTCTAATAATGGTCAGCTCTGTGGTGGGACAGGCTCTAGCAATGGTCAGCCTCTAGCCAATGGTCGGCCTCTAGCCAATGGTCGGCCTCCAGCAATGGTCGGCCTCCCAGCAATGGTCGGCCTCTAATAATGGTCGGCCTCTAATAATGGTCGGCCTCTAATAATGGTCGGCCTCCAACAGTGGTCGGCCTCTAATAATGGTCGGCCTCTAATAATGGTCGGCCTCTAATAATGGTAGGCCTCCAACAATGGTCGGCCTCTAATAATGGTCGGCCTCCAACAGTGGTCGGCCTCTAATAATGGTCGGCCTCCAACAGTGGTAAACCTCTAATAATGGTCGGCCTCTAATAATGGTCGGCCTCCAACAGTGGTCGGCCTCCAACAGTGATCGGCCTCTAATAATGGTCGGCCTCCAACAATGGTCGGCCTCCAACAGTGGACGGCCTCTAATAATGGTCGGCCTCTAATAATGGTCGGCCTCTAATAATGGTAGGCCTCCAACAATGGTCGGCCTCCAACAGTGATCGGCCTCTAATATCAGTCGGCCTCTCTAATGGTCGGCCTCCAACTTGTCGACGCTGGCCATCGTTCGACCTCCAAGCAATGGTCGGCCTCTGTATGGTGGCCTCTCTGGCGGTCGCTCTAATAATTATTTCTAATAATGGTGACCTCTAATAAATGGTCGGCCTCTAATGGTCGGCCTCTAATATCAGTCGACCTCTAATAATGAATCGACTCTAATAATGGTCGGCCTCTAATAATGGTCGGCCTCTAATAAATGGTCGGCCTCTAATAATGGTCGACCTCTAATAATGGTCGGCCTCTAATAATGGTCGGCCTCTAATAATGGTCGGCCTCTAATAATGGTCGGCCTCTAATAAATGGTCGGCCTCTAATAATGGTCGACCTCTAATAATGGTCGGCCTCTAATAATGGTCAGCCTCCAACACAAGCTCACGGAGTCACCTGTGAACACCGTTGAGCTTCACTTTAGCCTCAGCTAACATAACATTTTACCTCCAGAAAAAGACTCAGCTAAATTATCTTAATGAACGCAAAGGAGGTCCGCTAAATTAGCTTTTCTTCAGCTAGCTCACATAACATAGCTTCAGGTGTTCAAGACTATCACATAACATAGCGTCAGGTGTTCAAGACTATCACATAACATAGCGTCAGGTGTTCAAGACCATCACATAACATAGCTTCAGGTGTTCAAGACCATCACATAACATAGCGTCAGGTGTTCAAGACCATCACATAACATAGCTTCAGGTGTTCAAGACCATCACATAACATAGCGTCAGGTGTTCAAGACTATCACATAACATAGCGTCAGGTGTTCAAGACCATCACATAACATAGCGTCAGGTGTTCAAGACTATCACATAACATAGCGTCAGTTGTTCAAGACTATCACATAACATAGCGTCAGGTGTTCAAGACTATCATATAACATAGCGTCAGGTGTTCAAGACCATCACATAACATAGCGTCAGGTGTTCAAGACTATCACATAACATAGCGTCAGGTGTTCAAGACTATCACATAACATAGCGTCAGGTGTTCAAGACCATCACATAACATAGCGTCAGGTGTTCAAGACTATCACATAACATAGCGTCAGGTGTTCAGGTCAGGTTAGGTTAAGTTAGGTTAGGTTACGTTACGTTACGTTACGTTACGTTAGGTTAGGTTACGTTAGGTTAGGTTAGGTTAGGTTAGGTTAATTCTCTGCCGTTTTGGCCTACAAGAGCGGCGGCTACTAACTACCCAACAACACCGAACAACACAAACCACGTCGTTAATATTATAAACATTACGTCGTCAACATTACATATACTGTTCATTACATCATCAATATATGTACACAGTATACCGATTATGTACAATGTCATCAACATTACATAAACATCGCGTGATCAACATTGTATATACATCAGTGATCAGAAACATCGATTACAAGCAGAGTGGTGAAGGTGAACAGCGGTGACGTCATTAATTAACTCAGGTGAAACACAACAACAACATTAGCACCACCGTAACCCGATGACGTCACACCTGTCTCCTCCAATCACAGATAATAAAATAATTGACGACATAACAACACGAATTTCTACGTCATTGACCCATCCATTCTTGTTAAATACCAATAACAGGTTAATAGAGAGTGTTTATGTTAGTCCAATCGTTGAACAGGTGATTGTTATAACACCTGTAATACCTGTGCTAATGATGATGACGATGATGATGATGATGATGATGATGATGATGATGATGATGATGATGATGATGATGAGTAGAATTGATTTGATACCCAATAGAAAACTTAGTACGTAAGAATGAAGTGTTTGTTGTCTATTAAGTGTGTGTGTGTGTGTGTGTGTATGTGTGTGTGTGTGTGTGTGTTGAATACAAGAGACAGAATGAGTAGTAGTCCATATGGTTGATTCAGATGTATTATTATTATTATTATTATTATTATGATTATTATTATTATTATTATTATTATTATTATTATTATTATTTATGTCTGTCGTTCCCTTTCTTATTTTTGTCTTTATTTATCGGTGTTTTCATTCAATTTAATCCTCTCTCTCTCTCTCTCTCTCTCTCTCTCTCTCTCTCTCTCTCTCTCTCTCTCTCTCTCTCTCTCTCTCTCTGTTGGTGTCTATAGAGCAAACATGACCACCTTCCAACACACACACACACACACACACACACACACACACACACACACACACTCTCATCCTCCCCTCGCAACAATCACTAACAAAAGCTTCTGCCGTTTATTGAATTTACTCTGTATGAAAGATTACCATCGAGCGATATTTAGACCGATACCCTGAGATGTGTGTCTTCCTGTGTATATTACCTGTGTATATTACCTGTGTATATTACCTGTGTATATTACCTGTGTATATTACCTGTGTATATTACCTGTGTATATTACCTGTGTATATTACCTGTGTATATTACCTGTGTATATTACTTGTGCATCTCACCTGTGTATATTACCTGTGTATACTACCTGTGTATATTACCTGTGTATATTACTTGTGTATATTACCTGTGTATATTACCTGTGCATCTCACCTGTGCATATTACCTGTGTATATTACCTGTGTATATTACCTGTGTATATTACTTGTGTATTTTACCTGTGTATATTACTTGTGCATCTCACCTGTGCATATTACTAGTGCATATTGCCTATATATATTACCTGTGCATCTCACCTGTGCATATTACCTGAGCATAATCACCTGTGAACTTGTTATCTATATCGTGGAAATCGTAAACTTCACAGGAATTTTTTATCATAATGTTGTAGTTTAGGTCAAGCTATTTTAGGTTAGGATATATGAGGTTAGGTTAGACTATTTTAGGTTAAGTTAGGTTAGGTTTAGGTTAGATTAGGTTAGACTGGTTTAGGTTAAGTTAGGTTTGGTTTTAATTACTGAACAACATTAAAGTTAGCAGATGTAAACAAACTTGACATACACGAGACTGGGTGAGGAACCAGCCAGGGCGGGTCGATAAGGCCATTGCTGCAATAGTTTTGGCTTTGTCAAGTAATTGGCTAAGTGCCTCACCAACAATAATGTCGTTAGCTGCCACGCGCCGGAAGCTCCCACCAGCATGCAATTCCACCAATCACAACCAACCATTCCTTCCTCGCTGGATTCTGATTCGTCGACCCGTATCGAACATGGCCTTATTCTGTGATTATCTGTATTCACTATCATTGAAAAGGCCTTGAATGGTAAAAAATATAGTAAATATCGGGCAGACTGAGGCAGGTGAGGGCTGGCGTGCCACGTGCAGCCAGAGCGTCGCACGTGTCGCCCGCCGCCGCCGCCGCCGTAACGCACTTCTCCCGATTGGTGTTCCTGGCGGGGCTTCCGATATGACATCCGATGAGCCGATAATTACGGGGAGGTCATGAAGGTGAACCTTGAAGGTGGAGGACAACCTCAAACCTCCAGTGCCTTCACCTACCTTGATTATTATTATTATTATTATTATTATTATTATTATATTATTATTATTATTATTATTATTATTATTATTATTATTATATTATTATTATTATTATTATTATTATTATTATTATTATTATTATTATTATTATATTATTATTATTATTATTATTATTATTATTATTATTATTAAAGTACTGTCATTATTATCCGTAAATATCCCTCTGTATTTTTTTAAAGGAAGTATTGAAAACATCTATACATAAAGTCCGTTAACCCCAATGCCCGAATAGACCTGACACAACGTAAACCGGATCTAATACCGTACAGCACAACGTTATAGTGTACTCCGTGTTACAGCACCTTGGACGACACCATAAAGTGACATAATTTCTTTTATTATCAATAAATTCTATGGTTTTACACATATACAGTATTTATTAATAAAATCAATGTTAATTTATTCTGTATGAATTTTGTTATTTTACGTTGAATAGAAAGTGAATATGCATACCAGTATATAAATTTATACATTTATGCATCCAGGTCCCAAATTACTGCTGGGTAGACAGAGGCAAATGGCGTAAAGAAACTTGCCCATAGTTTCACCCCTCCCGGGGATCGAACCCGGGTCCGCTCGCTTGCGAGGCGAGCATGCTGACCATTACACCATAAGTCGCCTTATACATACATGCATACATGCATACATACATACATACATACATACATACATACATACATACATACATAAGCATGTGACAAGAGGGTGGACGAGTGACGGACACTGAAATATCGACACAAAATTTCGGTCACATCTTCACAGGAAAATTACATAGCGTTCACTCACAGCGTCTTGGTCACATAATGGCACCCGGGCGGACATATTGGCACCTTATTATCCTAGACGCGGTGCCAGACCTTCCTTCCTTCCTTCCTTCCTTCCTTCCTTCCTGGTCATGTGTCGATACTCTCTCTCTCTCTACTACGAGTGTGTGTGTGTGTGTAAACTTTCCCATTGTTGATAATATTGATAATCCCTAACCTGCCCTCCTCCTCAAACCCCCCTCTTCCCTGCCCCCCCAACCATCCCTCCTCATCCACCCATCACCCCCTCCCCTTCCCCAACCACCCCTCCTCCCCCCTTTTTCCTTTCCCACCTACTCCCTCTCTGATACCGTCGTAAACGTTTCCCCTTACACACCTTGATATCAACCTCATTAAAGAACGTTTTTTTTCTCCCGTTATCATCACCCCGTGTTCGTTATACCCGCTAAAGTAAACAATAACAAAAAAACGTTCCCAGGCTTAAACGTTCTCACTTGTGGAGGAGGTAAACGTTTCTTCTTCTCTTCAGCACCAATAGTATTAGCGTTGGCGGACTTAAGCTTCGCCAAACGTTCCATGCATTTTGTCTCTATACCGTCAACACACCTGATGGTCATATTAACTTACCTGTAAGATTCTCATTAGTAAGTAAAACACACACACACATAAAAAAAATCTCTCTGTAAACATCACCAACATCACTTAACATCACCACCAACATCACTACGTCCGTGTCTTGTAACTCTCTGTAAGGATATATCATGAATTATATGGAAATGTAGCGAAATGTTATCTTTTTTGGAGATAAATTCGCACGTGTCCTCTCCAATACACACGTCTCTCTCTCTCTCCTCTCTCTCTCTCTCTCTCTCTCTCTCTCTCTCTCTCTCTCTCTCTCTCTCTCTCTCTCTCTCTCTCTCTCACCTGCTGCTGTCAGTCGTGGTACCGTCAATGGACAGGAAACCTCTCTCCCTTCACCGCCTCTAGCCCTCAAGACGGAATCAATACTGCACAATAAGTTTGAAAGAGTTTGTAAACATGAACCCTGCGTGTTGGCTATTGGGGGTGACCAGCGCTGCCAAGCTTACGATTAATTTATATATATATATACGAGTATTTCCATCTGTTTTCGATATTATATTGATGATTGATCGTCTTATATCGTAATGATGGTGTGAGTTAACCTTCCGACGATCGCCCATTACCTGTAAGAATGTTTATATGATAATACGAACGCATTGCTCCGTTATAGGTATAGGTATACACTTGACAACACTGTATAGCGAACACGTGGGTACAAGGAATACAGTAGGTATCGGAACACGTCTTATAGTCCGACCGCCAAAATCCCGGACCGATTGCTAATAAAACCGTGACAACCTCCGGATATAAGAGCTGCCCTGAGCGTCCCTGTTACCCCCGTGGTGCCAGTATAGCGCGGGCTGGCGGGCGAGAGGGCAGACGGACGGAAAGTCAAACAAAATATAAAGAGCCTCGTTTTGTATGGATTTTCTTTTGCATCCATTTCCGTTGTATTGATTCGAGTTCCTGTGTGTATTTGCTTTTATGTGTATGGGATTAAGTGAATAGGGGAGGCTTTATCTTGTGTGTGTGTGTGTGTGTGTGTGTGTGTGTGTGTGTGTGTGTGTGTGTGTGTGTGTGTGTGTGTGTGTGTGTGTGTGTGTGTGTGTGTGTGTGTGATGCTATACATTATCCACCTGACATCTCTTTAAAATATAATACTTCACCGCTGCCACAACTACAGGTAATATAACTCATTAACTCGCGACCTTATTACCTGTCAGCGTATAACCCCATTAGACCGACATACAGTACACCTCTAATTAAAAAAAATATATACATAATGAAGAAATATGTATAAATATCTCTTTTCATACATCAATACATACACACTTATACATCTACCTATTACAACCGTGTATATTATTTCAACCCCCTACCAGACCAGGTATAGGCCCACTGTGGGAATCTACCTGATGTATATATCTATAAACAAAGGTGTGGTAATAATGTTTATACCACTATTATTACTATATAAATTTTCTATTAATACAAAGGAAAAAAAATTACTCGGATATCAATTTAATACGTTAATGTGTAGTATTTTCCCCCACTCCCCAGAGACGGTAGCGGTGGGAGTTATTCTCAGCTGACGTAAATGTAAACAAAGTGATAATAAGGGTTAGTGTCACCGTGAGGGAGGGGGAGAGGTGAGAGAGTGAGGTGAGGGGAGGGAGGGTGTGTGGGCCTCCTCCGCTTTACCGCATAAATATAATTTGTTCTTACCGTTGCGCCTCACCGTTTCTGTTTGTGTTTATTCCCGTTGTGTTGTCTTGTGTCGATGTTTTTTTTCCTGTTTTAGACTCGTTTCTGTTTTTATAGCGCTATTTTGCTATACCGTTTCTGTTATTTTAGCGCTGTTTTGCTATACCGTTTCTGTTATTTTAGCGCTATTTTGCTATACCGTTTCTGTTGTTTTAGCGCTATTTTGCTATACCGTTTCTATTGTTTTAGCGCTATTTTGCTATACCGTTTCTGTTGGTTGTGTCGCCGTTGTGTTCCAGTGTCTGTAGTTCCTCTGTTTCTGTCCACCATATCTGTTGTTCTGCCGCCGTTTTTGTCTCCGTTGGTGTTATGACCTTTCCGTTAATTTCCGTTTGTCGGCAACTCTTTCCCACATATTTTACCGTTGTTCGCGAAGGTCTGCCAGTTTATACTTTTCCGTTTTCCAGCCGTTAACATCCGGTCATCAACAGATATTCAACAGGACCATATACGATATCATCTTTTACGCACATGTAACGCAGATTATGCACATATTACGCAGATTACGCACATGATACGCAGATTACGCACCTATACAAATAACACCTACATTGTACACATACATATATTATCCACATATTACGCAACTTATACGCAAATATTACCTAGATGTTACCTACATATTACGCACCACGCAGCGTATCGTTCTTGTTTAACGGTGATGTGGAAATACGCTTCCGTCAATTCTCTGGTAGTCCGTCCGTGTCACCGTTCATCTGTCCGTGTCACCGTTCATCGGTCCGTATTATTGTGTCTCTGTCCGTCCGTCCGTGTCTACGTTCGTTCGTCCGTGGCTTTGTCCATCCGTCCGTGTCTACGTTCGTTCGTCCGTGTCTACGTTCGTTCGTCCGTGTCTCCGTTCGTCCGTCTGTGTCTTTGTTCGTCCGTCCGTGTCTTTGTCCGTCCGTCCGTGTCTTTGTTCGTTCGTCCGTGTCTCCGTCCACATGCCCGTGCCCCCGTTCTCCGTCCGTTTTTTCGTCCGATCATTTTTTTCTTTCAATAAACCAAGATTAAACCCAGAATGAACAAACAAAAAAACACAATAATCCGGAATAAACCAAAAATAAATAAACCAAGAACAAACATAAAAAAACAAATCCGAAATAAAACAAAAATAAACCAAGAACAAGCATTAAAAAAACATTAATCCGAAATAAAACAAATAAAAAGAAACATAAAACACGATAATCCGGAATAAACAAAAAATAACCCCAAACAAACAGTCAAAACAAACACTTTAATCAGGCGTTTTATTGGTTTAAGACGCGCCAATAACCTCTCGAGGCTATTAAACTAACTCATTAAACCAGTGTGACAGATGCTTCTAAAACACCACTACGCCACTACAATCAGTCTCTACGCCATTACAGTCCGCCTCTACGCCACTACAGTCCGCCTCTACACCACTACAATCCGCCTCTACGCCATTACAGTCCGCCACTACGCCATTAAAGTCCGCCTCTACGCTACTACAGTCCCCCTCGCAACACCACTACAGACACCATTACAGTCCCCCTCTCTACACCACTACAGTCCGCCTCGCTACGCCATTAATACAGTCCGCCGCCTCACGCCATTACAGTCCGCCTCTACGCCATTACAGTCCGCCCGCTACGCCACTACAGTCCCTCTACACCACTACAATCCGCCTCACGCCATTACAGTCCGCCTCTACGCCACTACAATCCGCCCTACGCCATTACAGTCCGCCTCTACGCCATTACAGTCAGCCTCACGCTACTACAGTCCCCCTCACACCACTACAGACACCATTATAGTCCTCTACACCACTACAGTCCGCCCCCACACCACTCACAGTCCGCCTCTACGCACACATACAGTCCGCCTCTACGCCACCACAGTCCGCCTCTACGCCATTAAAGTCCGCCCTACGCCATTACAGTCCGCCTCTACGCCATTACAGTCCGCCTCTACGCCACTACAGCCAACAAGGGTTTTATCCAATTTAATGATAAGTTTGGCAAAATCCGTTCGGCGATAAATCTGCGCTCTTCCTCTGATTGGCTCTTCTGTCAAACAAGTTGGTATAATTTAATAACTCTATCAGGGGGGTGAGGTGGGTGTGGGGGAGGAGGATGGTTCAAGGATTAGAAGGAGGAGGGGAGGAAGAGAGCTGGGAGGAAAGGGGAGATATTGTGGATGTTGACAGGAGGGGAGAGGGAAGGAGGATAGAAGGAATGGGGAGAGAGAGAGAGAGAGAGAGAGAGAGAGAGAGAGAGTTAGTGAGAGAGAGAGAGAGAGAGAGAGAGTTGAGATAATTATAGATAGCAGTAAAGCTGAGGAGAGACTCGGGGCATCAACATGTTATTCCCAAGAGGCGAGAAATAATGTTTCCTGAATATTACCTCCACAACCTTATAATGATGATGATGATGATGATGATGATGAGAAGAAGAAGAAGAAGAAGAAGAAGATATAACAATAATAATAATACTAAGAAGAAGAAGAAGAAGAATTCACCTGTTCACACCTGCCTCCCCTCCCCTGTCGACCCCAGAGCAGCGGCAGTACGAGCATTCATCATCGCCAGGCGGACCTAACACCTACAATTATACATTTATAGTAACTCCGCCAGAATAACACTCTCTCGCTCTCTCTCACTTGGTTCTCTCTCACTCTCTCTCACTTGGTTCTCTCTCACTCTCTCTGGCTCTTTTTCTCACCTTCCTTCTTCCTCTTGTCGCTTCTACCTCTTCCCTTCTTCTTCTTGTTTCTCTTTTTGTCCCCCCTTTTCCTTCTCTCTCTTGACTCTCCCTCTCCCTCCTTCACTCCTCCACCTGTCCCCCATCCTTTCCTCTACAGCACCTCTCTCCTGCTTCACTCACCCTCCCTCTCACACCTCTCCCTTCCCTCTCCTTACCCTCTCTACACACCTCTCCATTCCCCTCTCCCTCTCCTCACCCCTCCCATAGAGCAGTAGACAACGCGTGTAATGTGTGTTTGTGTACATCCACATCAATATTACCAGCCATCATTCACACCAGTCCACCGCCTCCGAATGCCATCCCTTGACTACGACTTAAACTCCTCCATCACTTAGACATAACACTCGAACACGTAACAGCATCAACCATAATGTACTTAACGGGTTCGAACATGCTGTAGGATTGTTAGCATGGTTGTTCAGTAGTTTAGGTAGTTATGAGGTAGTATTGAGGGGGTGATTCTGAGTTAGTAATTGGTTGAGGTTGGTTGTTAAGGGATGCGGACGGTAGACAAATAATGGTCAAAGCTTTATGGTAAGGGTGAATTATTCTCAGCTGACCAGTGAGTAAAGTGATATTGATCCTTCCTTGTTCTGTGGCAACACTTATGGCTGTACACTATACTGTTCTCACATGTGTACACTGATCTATACCCTGAGATGTGTACACTGATCTATACCCTGAGATGTGTACACTGTCCTATACCCTGAGATGTGTACACTGATCTATACCCTGAGATGTGTACACTGTCATATAGCCTGAGATGTGTACACTGTCCTATACCCTGAGATGTTTACACTGATCTATACCCTGAGATGTGTACACTGATCTATACCCTGAGATGTGTACACTGTCCTATACCCTGAGATGTGTACACTGTCCTATACCCTGAGATGTGTACACTGTTCTATACCCTGAGATGTGTACACTGTCCTATGCCCTGAGATGTGTACACTGTCCTATGCCCTGAGATGTGTGCACTGTCCTATGCCCTGAGATGTGTACACTGATCTATACCCTGAGATGTGTACACTGTCCTATACCCTGAGATGTGTACACTGTCCTATACCCTGAGATGTGTACACTGTCCTATACCCTGAGATGTGTACACTGTCCTATACCCTGAGATGTGTACACTGTCCTATACCTTGAGATGTGTACACTACCCTACCCTGAGATGTGTACACTGTCCTATACCCTGAGATGTGTACACTGGATCTATACCCTGAGAGTGTGTACACTGGATCTATACCCTGAGATGTGTACACTGTCCTATACCCTGAGATGTGTACACTGACCATACTGAGATGTACACTAATCTATACCCTGAGATGTGTACACTGTCCTATACCCTGAGATGTGTACACTGATCTATACCCTGAGATGTGTACACTGTGATCTATACCTGAGATGTGTACACTGTCCTATGCCCTGAGATGTACACTGTCCTATACCCTGAGATGTGTACACTGTCCTATGCCCCTGAGATGTGTACACTGTCCTATGCCCTGAGATGTGTACACTGTCCTATACCCTGAGATGTGCACTGATCTATACCCTGAGATGTGTACACTGTCCTATACCCTGAGATGTGTACACTGTTCTATACCGAGATGTGTACACTGTCCTATACCCTGAGATGTGTACACTGTCCTATACCCTGAGATGTGTACACTGTCCTATACCCTGAGATGTGTACACTGTCCTATACCCTGAGATGTGTACACTGTCCTATGCCCTGAGATGTGTACACTGTCCTATACCCTGAGATGTACACTGATCTATACCCTGAGATGTGTACACTGTCCTATACCCTGAGATGTGTACACTGTCCTATACCCTGAGATGTGTACACTGTCCTATACCCTGAGATGTGTACACTGTCCTATACCCTGAGATGTGTACACTGTTCTATACCCGAGATGTGTACACTGTCCTATACCCTGAGATGTGTACACTGTCCTATACCCTGAGATGTGTACACTGTCCTATACCTGAGATGTGTACACTACCCTACCCTGAGATGTGTACACTGCTCTAACGTGTACACTACCCTACCCTGAGATGTGCACACTGCTCCAACATGTGTACACTACCTATTGAGATATGTACCACATTCTCCTCCCTCCCTTCCTCACCCCCTCCCTCCCTACCTCTCCCCTCACTTGGTGACTAAGACCTCAGGGTCATTGTCATATGGTAATCTATGTTTCTGTGGAGAAGGTGAGGGGTGATGAGGGGGGTGAAGAGGGAGGTGAGGGGTGATGGGTGGTGAGGGGTGATGAGGGGATGAAGAGGGAGGTGAGGGAGGAGGGGTGGTGAGGGTGATGAGGGTGAAGAGGGAGGTGAGGGGTGATGAGGAGGTGAAGAGGGGAAGAGGGTGATGAGGGGTGATGAGGGGGATGAAGAAGGAGGAGGGGTGATGAGGGGTGATGAGGGGGGAGGTGAAGGGTGAGGGGTGGTGGAGAAGGTGAGGGGTGATAAGGGGGTGAAGAGGGAGGTGAGGGGTGAGTGAGGGGGAGGTGAGGGGTGATGAGGGGTGATGAGGGGGGTGAAGAGGGGTGGTGAGGGGAGGAGGGGTGATGAGGGGTGAAGAGGGAGGTGAGGGGGTGAAGAGGGAGGTGAGGGGTGATGAGGGGAGGTGAGGGGAGGTGAGGTGATGAGGGGAGGTGAGGGGTGATGAGGGAGAGGGGTGATGAGGGGGGTGAAGAGGGGAGGAGGGGTGGTGAGGGAGAGATAGAGAAGAAGACGGAAAGGCAATACCTGTCGTCTTATCTCTCCGTCATTATCTCTAATTTGTTTACCTGTCTCTTGCTCTTATTAATAATGATCCTTTATCTCCCCATTATTCCCTATCTCTCATCATCTCCTGCCCACCTCCCGCTGTCTCCCATCATTCTCATTTCTCCTCCCACTCCACACACTCTCCTCCTCCCCACCCAACTCTCCACCTCCCCACACCCACACTCTCCACCCTCCCCAACCACCTCTACTCCCTCCCCACCCACTCCTCTCCACTCCTCTCTCTCCACACTCTCCCTCCCCTCCTCCCAACCTCTCTCCCTCTCTCCCCCCTCTCTCCATTTTCCCCTCTCACCCCTTTTCTCGCCTATACAGTGTGGGATCTGCCCCATTTGGCCTAACAAAGCCGCTTGTCTCATGCTCAACTTTGATATATTGTCCCTTATGAGCAGGAGGGAGGGAGAGGGGGTAAGGGGTGGGAGGGTGGGAGGAGGGGAGAGGTAGGGGGTTAGGTGAGGGGAGAAGTGAGGGAAGGATAGGGAAGGGGTTAAGGAAGCTACTATTGAGTCAGTCGTCTAGGGCCAAATAACTAGAATCTCCTATTGGCATGGAGGAGGTCTTGGGGGAGGTGTTGGAAGGAGGAGGAGGAGGTGTTGGGAAGGGGAGGAGGAGGAGGTGTTGGAGGGAAGGAAGAGGAGGAGGTGCTGGAGGTGGAGGTATTGGTGGTGTTGGAGGGTTGAAGAGGTCGGTGAGGGATAGGGACGGGGGGCGGGTAGGGACGGGGTGGGGTAGGGACGGGGGCGGGGTAGGGACGGGCGGGGACGGGACGGGGTCACTACCATAGACACACACACACGCCCGCTATTGTATGGTGAAGGGCGGAACATTCGTCTTGGTACAGGATAGCTTGACACCCTCAATATAACAGTGTGTCTCAAAAAAATATACACACTACCTTACATACAGAGTTTCTTAACGATGGCATGTATGTATGTATGTATGTGTTGTATGTATGTATGTATGTATCATAACACCAATATTCTCTTCACCTGTTGTTACTGTAATAAAAAAAAAACACGCCATCCCCACGTAAATCTATATAAGGCCGTGTGTGTTTTTTTCTGCGACACCCTGTATGAATTGAGGCAGAAATTCCACCTATTATTACTTCAGGACACACACTAATGGCCCCCAGTGTGGTGAGGTGAGGAATTGATTACCTGAGCGTGTGTTGTGTTTTGTATTTTGAGTTGTGTTTTGGTTTTAGGAGGGTGGTGGGGGGAGGGGGGGGGGTAAATTATATCACCTGTAGAGCGGATACACCTGTGGTTATGTCACTTGATGATTGATTATTGTATAGTATTTTTATATACCTCACTCCTTCACTCTCCCTCACACTCCCTCACACTCTCACCTCACACTCCTTCACCTCACTCCCTCACACTCTCACCACTCCTTCACTCACACTCTCACACTCTCACTCCCTCACACTCCCTCACACTCCCTTACTCCCTCACACTCCCTGCAGGCATATGGGACACACCACAGTACAGTAATAAAACCATTCCTTCCCATCAATCAAGGTTTTTCGCAATTCAGAATTTTCCTCTCAACAATGACTCACTGATTTTAACCCTGGTCATAATGCTACTCCCAAGTGACACCATTATCCTCACTACAACGACAATACGACTCTGACCATAACGAGCCATTGAGAGGAATATTTAATTGAGGGATATTACCATTGAGAGGAGTATTTAGTTGAGGTAGATATATTGAGAGGCGGTAACGGTAGATATTGAGAGGCGTTGGAGGCGGTAACGGTTGATATTGAGAGGCGTTGGAGGCGGTAACGGTAAACATGAACGCTGTAACACTACCAGATGTGGCCACTACGATGATGATTCCCTTTTATTATTTATATTTATGCGTATAATCTTCTCAGTGAACCGGAAATACTCAATGATCAGTGTTATGAATAGTGGTTGAGAGGAGTGAGTAGTGGGTGTGATGGTGGTTGTGGTAGTATTGTAGGTGAATGGTTGTAGTTGTAGTGGTAGTTGTGGTATTTTAGATAAATGGTCGTGGTGATGGTGGTAGGTTAGGTCAGGTCAGGTCAGGTCAGGTCAGATTAGCACCTTAACTAACACCAGTACGGTACAACATACAGTAATATAACTAACACCACTAACACCACAATATCAACACGGACACAACACACAATCAGCTGGTGTTGGCGATCAGCTGGTGTTGGCGATCAGCTGGTGTTGGCGATCAGCTGGTGTTGGCGATCAGTTGGTGTTGGCGATCAGCTGGTGTTGGCGATCAGCTGGTGCTTATAAACAAAGGACCCAACAAGACCAACGACGTCACCTGACCTCTTATTTTATGTGAGAAAGACAGAATATTTTTTTTTTATAGTTCTTCTCTCGTGACCTTTCGGAGTTTATGGGAACATGAGGTGAGAAATCCGCATCAATATTAGAGAAGACTGATAGATATTTTGTACCGTCTTGGGAGCACTATTCAACATGTGACCTAAAAATACTCACAAGGATTCGTAAATAAATTGTCCAAGGAAATTATGAGTACAGGGTTAAAAACACTTTCTCACAGAGCTCACAATTTTTTTTTGAGAATGTTTTGACGTTGTTTACAAAAATATTCCTGATGGTGTTCCTAAAATGGGGTGACAGTCTTCAGAAATGGGAGAGTTGGGAGGGGGGGAGAGGAGGGAGCAGCAGAGTTAGGAAGGAGGAGGGAGGGAGGAGGGTAGTGTGATGGAGGGTCAGGAGGATGGAGGGAGTCTCATGGAGTGACCTTTGTTGAAGTGAGAGGTTAAGGCTCAGCCATTCACAGACTCTCTGATAATGTTGATTTTCCTCGGCACTGTGATGGCTCAAGTGGCTGAGAGAGAGAGAGAGAGAGAGAGAGAGAGAGAGAGAGAGAGAGAGAGAGAGAGGATAAACCGGTAAAGAAAGAGAGAGAGAGACAGAGAGACGGGAATCTTGACGGGTCCAACTGTCTCTCTCCTCCTCTTCAGAAGTTCTTCCCAGATCTTGACGGAAGAACGGTATGTTAAAGAACAACAACAACAACAACGTCCACTTCACTATTACTACTGCTACTATTACTGTACTATTATTATTACTACTACTTCTACTATTACAACAACAATAAAATGCAGAACAACAACAAAGACAATAACAACAGCAACATTTACAACAACAAGGGCACTTATAATAACATAAACAAACAATAACAAACAGAAGGAAAGCCTAAGCTAAACACTAAGAAGAAGAACCCAGTAAAGCAACACAAGGAACCATAAAAGGCTAAAAGCTAAACTCAGCTCAGTGTAACACGCAACACAGCCACCCGAAGCTTCTGACACGCTCTTCACCCAAAGATTCGAAGCTCCGACACTTTTTCGATATCACCTCACTGACTGAAAAAGACATTTAAACCCCGACAAAAAGTGAGAGAGAGAGAGAGAGAGAGAGAGAGAGAGAGAGAGAGAGAGAGAGAGGCGAAGTAAAGAGAGGGAGGAGCATTAACAGGCGATGAGGGGAAAACCATAAGTGCTTCCATGTGAGAAGTGAGGGGAGGGTGAGGAGGGGAGGAAGGAGGAGAGGGAGAGAGGGGGACGTGGGAGTAATAATTGTTTAGTCGGGCCATTCAGAGCGGCTAATTAGTTTACGATGGATATCATCACTCTTGTGTAGCCAACGGCTCAGACGAGGGGACGGCTGAGGGGAAGTGAGGGGACGGGTGAGGGGAACCGAGGTGACGGGTTGGGTTAGGTTAGGAGGTGGTGAAGACGTGGTGAGCAGCGGTGAGAGGTAAGGGAAGGGGTTAAGGATGGCGAGGAGATGGGCTAGGGGTGGTGAGGGGCAAGTGAGGGGATGGATGAGAGGACGTAGGGAGGGATAAGTTAGGGCCCTCCCTCCTCCCTCCCTCGACAGGTACAGTACATCAGGGTATTACAGGTAAACATCAACACCTGGGCCATCACGTACCCAACACCTGTACTCATAACACAGCCATTGGTTACAGCTGTTACACCTAGACAGACAGACAGGAGAGAGGAGAGAAACTTTGGGGTGGTCTAGGTGATAAAACTCAGATATCAGAATAGTGTCTTTTACCCATCACCTGTCACTGGGGGGTATTAAGACGGACGGACCAACACACAGACAGGAGAGAGAGAAGTCAAAACAATGATCCATGTGAAGTCAAAACAACGAATGACGTCAAAACAGTAATCATGTGAAGTCAAAACGGTGATCCATTTATTGAAGCCTCGACGATGAGATGAAACCAAAACCAATATGAACTCTTAATGTGAAGTCAAAACATTTAACTCATGAAGCCAAAAGTAATCACTTGTAAGCATCCCAACGGATTTAATGAGGTAAATCGGATTTTCTTGGAGGGCTGAGTACTTGGTCCTGGATTTTGCAACCCACAAATAAAACATTGAAGATTTCTGGAGAATTAAAGATATGCCAGGGAGGGGGGGGGGGGTGGGGTGGGAGGGGGGGGAGAAGGAGAAGGAGAGATGGAGGAGGGGGGGAGGAGGAGGGGTGGGACAGACAGAAGTAGAGATGGGAGAGAGGAAGGAATGAAGGAGGGAAGGAGAGAGGCAGGAAATTACTCAAATATGTTGTTTAGTAAATTCACTTTGCTTGGGGGTTGAAGCGCAGTGGATGGGTGGACGACTGATAGATGGATAGAAATGTGGTTTTTTTTGGATTGATGGATAAAATGATGATTAGACAAAGATATTTACTTTGATTGACAGAAAGTTGATGAAGTTGCTGGAGTTGATAGTTGTTGTGTTTGATTAATAAAGTATGATCAAACAGTGGAAAGTTGATCACAGCGACAAGTGAAAGGACCCGAATAACAAACTTTTAAACGTATATAAACTAGGAGAGAGGGGGGCGATGGACCAGAGGGGTGGACCAGGAGGGTAGGTGGACCAGGAGAGGGGCGATGGACCAGAGGGGTGGACCAGGAGGTAGGGGTGGACCAGGGGGTGGACCAGGAGAGGGGCGATGGACCAGGGGGTGGACCAGGAGGTAGGTGGACCAGGGAGGGGTGGACCAGGAGGGTGGGTGGACCAGGAGAGGGGCGATGGACCAAGGAGGGTAGGTGGACCAGGAGGGTAGGTGGGACAGGAGAGGGGCGATGGACAGGAGAGGGGGCGATGGACCAGAGGGGTGGACCAGGAGGGTAGGTGGACCAGGAGAGGGGGCGATGGACCAGAGGGGGACCAGGAGGTAGTGGACCAGGAGAGGGGCGATGGACCAGAGGGGTGGACCAGGAGGGTAGGTGGACCAGGAGAGGGGCGATGGACCAGGGGGTGGGACCAGGAGGGGTGGTGGACCAGGAGGGTAGGTGGACCAGGAGAGGGGGCGATGGACCAGGGGGTGGACCAGGAGGGTAGGTGGACCAGGAGAGGGCGATGGACCAGGGGGTGGAACAGTAGGTGGACCAGGAGAGGGGCGATGGACCAGGGGGTGGACCAGGGGGCAGGAGAGAGGTTGCCCCATCCATTCAGTATATTCAGGAGAGCTTAACACTAACTTAACTTATTATGTATGGGTGTAGAGGGCAAGGGGCGGGACGGGCAAGGGAGGGGCGGACGGGGAGAGGATTCCACACAGATCTTGAGTTTTGTTCGAATTATCGGGTCTGCCTAGGAGTGGATATTCTATGTATCGAGGTCCTGTTGAGGGGTGGAGGAGGAGGAGGGAAGGAGGTAGGGGAAGGGAGGGAGGGGAGGGGAAGGAGGGGAGGGAAGGGGAGGTAGGATGGGGGGAGGAGGGATGATTGGGGTTTAGGGAATTACGAGGGGATAATCGCGACATAAGGTGCGTGAATCTCGGCAGGAGGGAGGTCCGTGGGGAAATTTCAATGAGTGAGTTCCAGTGTGTGTGTGTGTGTGGGTGTTAATTCTTTCATTGTCTCTCTCTCTCTCTCTCTCTCTCACATCTGCGTTGCTTCCTTGGTCATCATCGTCTATTTCTGTTCATCTTCTTCCTCGTTTTTTCCATCTTACCTCTTCCTCCTCTTTCCCTCCATTTCACATCTAACCATGCTCTTCCCTCCTTCTCCCTCTCACCACTGTTACATATGATCAAAGTGAGAGTGAGTGTGTTGAGAGGGTGAGTACAGTTCACAACCCAGGATCACCTCTCCCCTCATGAACCTTGTCCATTGTTGAGAGGGGAGGGGTCAGGCAAGAGAGGTGGAGGTGGGGGGAGGAGGGGTGGAGAGGGAGGGGGAGTGAGAGAGGGTGGGGTGTTAGGGGTGGGAGAGGGAGGAGGGGGGTGAGTTAGGGTGGATTTGAGGGGGGAGAAGGAGGAGTGAGGGGGAGGGGTGAGTTAGGAGTGGGTTTGAGGGGAGAGGGGGTGAGTGGGGGTGAAGGGGAAAAAGGTTCAGTGGGTGAGTGGGAGATTGGAAAAGGGGTAAGAGGATGGTGAGTGGGATTGAGATTAAGGTGAGAGAGATTAGGATTAAGGGTGAGAGGGATTAGGGATTAAGGGTGAGAAGGATTAGGAATAAGGGTGAGAGAGATTAGGGATTAAGGGTGAGAGAGATTAGGGATTAAGGGGTGAGAGATTAGGATTAAGGGTGAGAGGGATTAGGAGTAAGGGTGAGAGAGATTAGGAAGGTGAGAGGGATTAGGGATTAGGGATGAGAGGAGGAAATGAATGGAAGGCAAAGACAAAAGAGGGAGTAGGGATGAGAGGGATTGAGGAGAGAAGAGAGAGTACGAAAGTGAGAGAAGGAGAGACAGAGAAAGGAGAGGGACAAACTGAGAGAGAGAGAGAGAAGAGAGAGAGAGGGGGGGGCAGGCAGACAGACAGACAGAGACAAAGCAACAAAGAAAATAAATCATTAGAGAAGGTGAAGAAAAGAGAAAGGAAAGGTAGCAAGTAGACAAGAAAGAGGGAGATGAGAGGGAGGAAATAAAAGGGGTGTGTGAGAGAGGGAGAGAGAGAGAGAGGGAGGAGGAGAGGGGAAGGGAGGAGGGGCGGGGTGGTCTTTAGGGGATTCCCCGACTTGTTGTCATACGCGGTGGTCAGCTGTTCTGATTGTTACACGGGGTCGCGATTTATGGCTGATTGTTTTTAAAGGCAATAGTTGTTGCTTTAATGGACTAGAGGGGAGATAGTTGGTGTTTTTATGTAGAGGGGCGATAGTTGTTGTTTTTATGATGTAGAGGGCGATAGTTGTTGTTTTTATGATGTAGAGGGGCGATAGTTGTTGTTTTTATGATGTAGAGGGGCGATAGTTGTTGTTTTTATGATGTAGAGGGGCGATAGTTGTTGTTTTAGATGTAGAGGGATAGTTGTTTTATGATGTAGAGAGGCGATAGTTGTTGTTTTTATGATGTAGAGAAGCGATAGTTGTTGTTTTTATGATGTAGAGGGCGATAGTTGTTGTTTTTATGATGTAGAGGGGCGATAGTTGTTGTTTTGATGGTGTAGATGGGTAATAGCTTTTGCTCTTATGGCTTAGAGCAGCAATCGTTGTTATTTTGGTTGTTTAAAGGCAATTGTTGTTGTTTTAATGGTCTTACGTCGCTATAGTTATTGTTTTAATGATCTAGAGGGCAATAGTTGTTGTTTGCGTTAACTTTGATAATCTAAAGAGGCTTCTTGTTGTTTTGGTGGTCTATGAGGCCGTTGGTTTAAAGGAGACACATCAAGAGTTCGACCCCTAAACAACACTGAACCCCTTATATGAACCCTTAAACAACACTGAACCCCTTATATGAACCCTTAAACAACACTGAACCCCTTATATGAACCCTTAAACAACACTGAACCCCTGATATGAACCCTTAAAAAACACTGAACCCCTTATATGAACCCTTAAACAACACTGAACCCCTGATATGAACCTTAAAAACACTGAACCCCTTATATGAACCCTTAAACAACACTGAACCCCTTATATGAACCCTTAAACAACACTGAACCCCTTATATGAATCCTTAAACAACAGTGAACCCCTTATATGAACCGTTAAACAACACTGAACCCCTCCCATGAATCCTCTACGTCACCATCAACATACTACCAAACTTGTTGTCACCTTGAACAAAACTCACGACAATACATCAGACTTAACGAACAAGAGGACAAAGAACGAGACAGGATAATGAAGAAGAGGGAAAATATGAACAAGAACTAGGAGACAAGGCCATAAAGGGGAATAATTGATGAGAGATAGAGCAGACTTAGAAGGACTCATAAGGATAAGCATTAATTAGGATATACAGCAGGTGACGTCATAAGTTAGGGTGTAAACAAAGGCTTGGAGGTGTATACTGATGACGTGTTGATGACGTCATATGTCAACATGTTTTCAATGGGGGAAATTTTGAGTCTGGTGATGACTTGAGGGTGGAGGTGTGATGTGGGTGGGGTTGAGTGGTGCGGTGGTACGGGGCTGAGGTGCTGGGTGGTGCTGGGTGGTACTGTGGGGCTGGGTGGTACTGTGGGCTGGGTACCGGGTGTTACTTGGTGCAGTGGTGCTGGGTGGGGCTGAGTGGTGCTGGGTGGGCTGGTGCTGGGTGGGGCTTGAGGTGCTGGGTGGTGCTGGGGGGCTGATGGTGCTGGGTGGTGCTGGTACTGGATGGGCTATGGTGCTGAGTGGTGCTGGGTACTGGTGCGTGGTACTGGGTGGGGCTGAGTGGTGCTGGGTGGTACTGTGGCTGAGGGCAGGGTGGTGCTGGGTGGGGCTGAGTGGTGCTGGTTGGTGTTAGGTGATGTTAGGATGGTGTTAGGAGGTTCTGGGTGGTACTGGGTGGTGTTAGGAGGTTCTGGGTGGTACTGGGTGGTGTTAGGAGGTTCTGGGTGGTGCTGGGTGGTATTGGGTGGGACTGGGAGATAATAAACATCACAGCTTCAACAACATTAACATTAACCTCAAAACATTTTCTTGTTTATTAAGAGAATAATTTTTTTTTTAACCCACGGAACATAATTTACTATTATTTTAACATCCACAAGAGAGGAGAGAAGAGTTGAGCAGATCAGCCTAACACGACGTATATTTTTTACGTGTGCATCGTGACTTGGCTACACGACGCAACACGACCACTCTCTACCACTGACGACGACTCACTACCACCACACTGAGACGATGACGACGACTCACTACCACCACACTGAGACGATGACGACGACGACGACTCACTACTACCACACAACGACTCTACGACCACCACACTAACACCCGAGACTTGCCAACCATAATATACCACCACAGAGTTATTCACCTCACCTCCACTTTCTCCTCTATTCCTCCTTTCTACCCCCCACAGAATAAACACCAGCATGGAATATTTTAATCATTTACCACTAAAACAAATACAGAAACACAGTTAACATTATTTCAGGAGAGGAAAAAAACTTGTACAATGTTCCAAGTCTGACCAAAAACGCGAGGAGGGGGGGAGAGGAAGGGGAAGAGGAGGGGGAGGAGGGGGAGAGAGAGGGGGATGTCTGTCTAAGAATATAAACAAGTCGGATTCTGTGTGTGTGGGGGGTGTGATATGTTATTCGCATAGTTAATATAGGCGTCTGAGTGAACAAAGAACACCGTATAACAATGCTAGATGAAGAACAATTGTGTGCTGGGGTCATTGTGTTACCCGACCACAAGAAGAACAACTTTTGTGTTTTGTTGGTGGTGGTGTGTAGCGAGGGAGAGAGAGAGAGAGAGAGAGAGAGAGAGAGAGAGAGAGAGAGGAACACACACACACACACACACACACACACACACAACACACACACACACACACACACACACACACACACACACACACACACACACACACACACACACGCTGCCTTTATAACGTGACACAACAAGAACCAGTAAATAACGGGACTTTATTACACTTTTTCTGTTAAAAAAAACAACAATTACGTCAAATATTCGACAACTTTAACGAAAATCTGAAAATCAAAATAAATATGAATGAAAAAAATATAATAATAGAGATGATTGGAGAAAAGGCGGATTAGAATAAAGGAAATATTAAACGGCCAATCACAAGAGAGGATATACAGTATTAGCCAATCACGAGAGGAGTATCAAACGACCAATCACAAGAGAGGATATACAGTATTAGCCAATCACGGAGGAAAACACCAATCACAGATATACAGATAGCCAATCACGAGAGGTATCAAACGACCAATCACAAGAGAGGATGCAGTATTAGCCAATCACGAGAGGAGTATCAAACGACCAATCACAAGAGAGATATACAGATTAGCCAATCACGAGAGGAGTATCAACGACCAATCACAGAAAATTAGGTGAAATAAACTGAGGTGGGTTAATCTTCAGGTGAACCAAAAGTTTATTTCTCTTAAAAACTTTATTATTTGTATCGTAAACTTGAAAATATTTTAATGTAAACACCAGTGGAAAGATGAAGGCCTGACACGCCATTAACCTTCTGTGTCATGTTTGTAATGGTGTACAGTGGAGTTAGGTTAGGTCAGGTCAGGTCAGGTCAGGTCAGGTCAGGTCAGGTTAGGCTAGGAGCTGATAATTAGTGGCCCAAACATAAACAGGGGCCACTGATATAAACAGGGACCACTGATATAAACAGGGACCACTGATATAAACAGGGACCACTGATATAAACAGGGGCCACTGATATAAACAGGGACCACTGATATAAACAGACCACTGATATAAACAGGGACCACTTTAAACAGGGACCCACTGATATGGGGCCACTGACATAAACAGGGCCACTGACATAAACAGGGGCACTGATATAAACAGGCCACTGATATAAACAGGGCCACTGATATAAACAGGGCCACTGATAAACAGGGACCATTGACATAAACAGGACCACTGACATAAACAGGGACCACTGATATAAACGGCCACTGACATAAACAGGGCCACTGATATAAACAGGGCCACTGACATAAACAGGGACCACTGACAAACAGGGGCCACTGACATAAACACAGGGGCCACTGACATAAACAGGGGCCACTGACATAAACAGGGCCACTGACATAAACAGGGGCCACTGACATAAACAGGGGCCACTGACACAAAACAGGGGCCACTGACATAAACAGGGCCACTGACATAAACAGGGCCACTGACATAAACAGGGGCCACTGACATAAACAGGGGCCACTGATATAAACAGGACCACTGACATAAACAGGGCCACTGACATAAAACAGGCCACTGACATAAACAGGGCTACTGACATAAACAGGGGCCACTGACATAAACAGCCACTGACATAAACAGCCACTGACATAAACAGGGACCACTGACATAAAACAGGGGCCACTGATATAAACAGGGCCACTGACATAAACAGGGACCACTGACATAAACAGGGCCACTGATATAAACAGGGACCACTGACATAAAGAAACACTGATATAAACAGGGCCACTGACATAAACAGGGGCCACTGACATAAACAGGCCACTGACATAAACAGCCACTGACATAAACAGGGGCCACTGACATAAACAGGGGCACACTGATGATAAAACAGGGGCCACTGACATAAACAGGGGCCACTGACATAAACAGGGGCCACTGACATAAACAGGGCCCACTGACATAAACAGGGCCACTGATATAAACAAAGGACCACTGACATAAACAGGGGCCAACGACATAAACAGGGGCCACTGACATAAACAGCCACTGACATAAACAGGGGCCACTATAAAACAGGGGCCACTGACATAAACAGGGCCACTGACATAAACAGGGACCACTGACATAAACAGGGAACCACTGACATAAACAGGACCACTGACATAAACAGGGACCACTGACATAAACAGGGACCACTGACATAAACAGGGACCACTGACATAAACAGGGACCACTGACATAAACACAGGACCACTGACATAAACAGGACCACTGACATAAACAGGCCATAAACAACATGTGGGAAAAAAAAAGAAAGAATGAGTAACGTGAGTCAAAATGGTAAGAGAGAGGGTGGGAGGGGGGGGGAAGCCAAAGGGGGAACAACAAAACAAAAGGAAGAATACAAATGGAATCCCTCACTCGTCAAACATTCCTCTGGATGTCCTCAGGCTAAATATCTAATTATTTCCCAACGTAAGGAGCTGAGTTTATATACCAAACACTATTCACAAGGAGCCATTCATCCAGGGGAGAGAGAGGGGGAGGGTAGGGGTAAGGAGGGGAGGAGGGGGTAAGGAGAGGGGGAGGGAAGGGGTAAGGAGAGGGGAGGGTAGGGTGAAGGAGAGGGAGAGGGTAGGGGTAAGGAGAGGGGGTAGGGGTAAGAGAGGGGGAGAGGGAGGGGTAAGGAGAGGGGAGGGGTAAAGGAGAGAGGGGGAGGTGGGGTAAAGAGAGAGAAATGGGGGTAGTAAAGTTGGGAGAAAACAGAGAGAGAAAGAGACACACAGGTGGTTATTTAGAGAGAACTTGATAAAAACAGGAAAAAAGAAAGAATTTGAAAGACATAGGTGGGGTGAGAGAGAGAGAGAGAGAGAGAGAGAGAGAGAGAGAGAGAGAGAGAGTTGAATGAAAAACCAAAATTATAAAAAATAAAAAAAAACACAAAATAATCAACTCACAACAACAAAAAACAAACAAAAAGAAAAAAAAACTATGAAAAAAAAAAACTAATGAAAAGAAAAATCGCAAAACAACTTTCCTCTCGCTTGAAGGGCAAATGAAAATCTATCAGCGTGGATAATTTTCCGCGAACTGATGGACTGACGCACAAGTTAATTAGGGCGAGTAAGGCAAGTCTTATGCAAATCAGAAGCAAACACACGACCCTGCTTGTAGCTGTGATTCCCCGGGCCAGACACAATGGCCAGGAAGGAGTCCCAAACAGCTCGTATTGGTGTTTATTTCCTCCCTCTCCCTACCCCTCCCCCTAGCTCCTCCCCTACCCCCCCTTCCTGTCCCCTCCTCCTTGCTGCTGCCGCTTGATTGCAAAAAACAAACTCTGCCTCAAGCGCTGCCAGACTGTTTTTCTTTCGCTAGTCTCAACGGCGCGGGATTAAGAAAGGAGGCTTTTTCGTTATAGCGAGATCCGTTTTTCGAGTAATGTGTGTGTGTTCCGTTATAGCGAGTTCTGTTGCAAGAGTAACGTGTATCTGCCGCTGTAGTGAGTTCGTTATGTGAGGAATGTGTATATTTCTGTTGTATGTTTCGTTGTTCGATGAATGTGTATATTTCGTTATAATATGTTTCGTTGTGCGATGAATGTGTATATTTCGTTATAGTATGTTTCGTTGTTCGAGGAATGTATATTTTCGTTATAGTATGTTTCGTTGTTCGATGAATGTGTATATTTCGTTATAATATGTTTCTGTTGTGCGAAGAATGTGTATATTTCGTTATAATATGTTTCGTTGTGCGAAGAATGTGTATATTTCGTTATAGTATGTTTCGTTGTTCGAGGAATATATTTCGTTATAGTATGTTTCGTTGTTCGATGAATGTGTATATTTCGTTATAATATGTTTCTGTTGTGCGAAGAATGTGTATATTTCGTTATAATATGTTTCTGTTGTGCGAAGAATGTATATTTCGTTATAATGTTTCGCGGAAGAATGTGTATATTTCGTTATAATATGTTTCGTTGTTCGAGGAATGTATATTTCGTTATAGTATGTTTCGTTATGCGATGAATGTGTATATTCTCGTTATAATATGTTTCGTTGTTCGATGAATGTGTATATTTCGTTATAATATGTTTCGTTGTCGCGATGAATGTGTATATTTCGTTATAATATGTTTCGTTGTGAGGAATGTATATTTCGTTATAGTGTGTTTCGTTATGCGAGGACCTGTGAAATGAGTGAGATAAGACAATAAAATATGTGTCTTGTGGCTAAAAAAAAGTAAACTTATCCAATATCAAGAAGGACAGACCTCAGCCTACCTAACCTCCTGAAGACTAGCTTAGTGCCGTGATCCTTAACAAATATTGTAGCAGGTTGATTAACGACACACCCACACACACACCGCTAACCATCCACGACCTAACCAATCTGACCCACACCCCTACCCACTCACCCATCCACACCACCCGCCCACACCCACCCACCTTCCCCTAGTCCACACAATAATGAGGCCATGTTCCCCTGGGCTGGCAGTAAAGGTCACCTGTTCTATTTTCCGAACAATTACGGCCAACAAAAGGTGCAGACCAGGACCGGAAGTGACCAGGGGGGGAGGTGGGGGAGGGGAGGTAAATAAGGATAGAAAAGTGTGAGGGGGGTGGTGAGGGAGGGTGGAGGTAAAGGGAAGGAGGAGGGTGATAAAAGGAGAGGAGAAGGTAGATGAGGGAGGGAGAGGTTGGGTTGGGGTGTGGTATGGAGGAGGAAAGAGGAGGGGGAGGAGAGAGGGAGGGGGGGGAGGAGGTCGTTCCGGCAGCTCACAGAAACAGAATCAATGGTCGTTGGTCAGCTTGTTCCGTCTCTCCTGTTGGTCTGTTTCCGTTGGTCTGTTTCCGTTGTATTCATCCAAATTGCCACTCTTCAGGAGAATTAAAGCTGGGGTGGCCATTCTACAGGTGGAATAATGGCCAATATTCAGGTGAAATAAGCTCCGGTGGCCATTCCTACGGTGAAGCGGCCAATATCTTCAGGTGAAATAAGCTGGGTGTTTAATTCAGGTGAAGCTTGTGGCCATTCACGGTGGAATAAGCTGTGGCCATTCTACGGTGGAATAAGCTGGGGTCCATTCTACGGGTGAATAAGCCGGGTGGCCATTCTACATGGAATAACATATCTCAGGGTGAATGTTAAAATAACGTAGGTGAAATAAGCTGGGGTGTTTAATCTTCAGGTGAAATAAGCTGGGTGGCCATTCTACGGGTGAATAAGCTGGGGTGGCCATTCTACAGGTGGAATAAGCTGGGGTGGCCATTCTACGGGTGGAATAAGCTGGGTGGCCATTCTACGGGTGGAATATTGGCCAATCTACGGGTGGAATAAGCTGGGGTGGCCATTCTACGGGTGGAATAAGCTGGGGTGGCCAATCTTCAGGTATTCCGTATATTTTTACCTTGATCATTCTTTTGTTTATATAAATCAGACAATCAGTTAGTTAGTCAATCAATCAGTCAGTTAGTCAGTCAGTCAGTCAATCAGTCAGTCAGTTAGTCAATCAGTCAGTCAGTCAATCAGTCAGTTAGTCAGTCAGTTAGTCAATCAGTCAATCAGTCAATTACTCAGTTAGTCAATGAGTCAGTCAGTCAGTCAATGAGTCAGTCAGTCAATCAGTCAGTCAGTCAGTCAGTCAATTAGTCAATCAGTCAGTTACTCAGTTAATCAATCAGTCAGTCAGTCAGTCAGTCAGTCAAGATAAACGTTCATAGATCCCTAACGCAGCTAAACATATACATTGTGTCCATCCGTTCGTCTATCTAAACAACAATGACAACAAAAACATTACAAACAAGAACAAACAACAATGACAACAAAAACAACAAGAGAGAAGAACTGAAGAAGGTAAATAAAGAAGAGAAAAGAGAGAATGATAATCAAGGCACAATGAGAACAACACACACACACACACACACACACACACACACACACACACACACACACACACACACACACACAGGATATAAACAAACGTATGGGAGGGAAGAAAAAATGGGAATAATAAATGAGAGAATTAGCCAAAAGAGAAGAGAAGAGATGGCGATAAATGCTTGTACAGTGCGAGACAACACGATAACAGAGCTTCTCTCTCCACCTGTTAATACTCACAACGGGAACACAAACAGTAGCGGGCAACAGTGCAGGGGGAGGGGGGAGGGGGATCGTCTGTTCTCAACCAGAATAACAGGAAATGAATCTGAAACGGTGAACTTCTGCTCGGTGATGTAGAGAGAGAGAGAGAGAGAGAGAGAAAGAGAAGATAGAGAGGAGAGAGAGAGAGAGAGAGAGAGAGAGAGAGAGAGAGGCTAAACTATCAGTTACAAGAGTGAGCGCATGACAGCCAAAAATCAATCAATAGGTCTTTGTTGGCGAGCACTCAAACGAAAACAATGAAATTATTCTGCTGGCCAGGTCCTATTATGAGCCGTTGTTTGCTAAATATGTCACTGTTGGTTATTTGGTCGGCTGATTTGAGAGGGTGGGGCCCGCTGTCAGCATGTTGGGTGACAGATATGATGGGTAGTTTCTTAATGAGTGGGGGGTGAAGGTGGGGTTATGGTGATGATGGGGTAGTGGTGTGGGTGTGGTGTGGTGTGGTGGTGAGGGGGGGCCCGCTGTCAGTATGTTGGGGGGCAGATATGATGGGTAGCTCTTAATGAGTGGGGGGGTGAAGGTGGGGTTATGGTGATGATGGGTAGGGTGTGGTGTGGTGGTGTGGTGGTGAGGGTGGGGGCCTGCTGTATGTTGGTGACAGATATGATGGGTAGCTCTTTAATGAGTGGGGGGTGAAGGTGGGGTGATGGTGATGATGGGGTGTGGTGTGGTGTGGTGTGGTGGTGGTGAGGTGGGGCTCAGCATGTTGGGGGTGACAGATATGATAGCTCTTTAATGAGTGGGGGGTGAAGGTGGGGTTATGGTGATGATGGGGTAGTGGTGTGGTGTGGTGTGGTGGTGGTGGTGGGGCCCTGTCAGTATGTTGGGTGACAGATATGATGGTAGTTTTAATGAGGGGGGGGGGGTATGGGGTTATGTGATGGTGGGGTAGTGGTGGTGGTGGTGAGGGTGTAATGGTGTAATATAGTACATAGGTGTGGTGGTGACGTTGTGTGGGGGAAGGTAGGAATTTTGATGGTGGTGGTGGTGGTGTGTGTGGTGGTGGTGGTGGTGGTGGTGGTGTATGTGGTCATCATAACTGCACCACACAATACGTGCCTCAATAAACATAATACTATACCACATAAATAGCGTCACAATATATACAACAGCTCCTCATAATACACGCCACGAATATTTCAACAGTATGATAGTCACCACACACGCAACACAACACAACACATATAATATACATAACACACCACAACACAACAACCTAACATGTATCACAACACAACACCATAACACACAACACAACACAACACAACACCCTAACATGTATCACAACACAGCACAACACAACACAACACATACACCTCCCAACAGGTGGAAGGTCTGCCAAAGTCGTCATTGCACACCTGCTGACAACCTTATCAGTGTTGGTGGTCACTACATGTCAGCCATCCATCCATCCACCCTGTCATTACTAGCCATCCATCCATCCATCCCTCCATAACCATCCATCCATCCATCCATAACCACCCTTCCAGTCACCCATCCATCCATCCATAACCACCCTTCCAGTCACCCATCCATCCATCCATCCACCCTGTCATTACTAGCCATCCATCCATCCATCCATCCATAACCATCCATCCATCCATCCATCCATAACCACCCTTCCAGTCAGCCATCCATCCATAACCACCCTTCCAGTCAGCCATCCATCCATAACCACCCTCCAGTCACCCATCCATCCATCCACCCTGTCATTAGCCATCCATCCATCCATCCCTCCATAACCATCCATCCATCCAGTCATTACCATCCAGGCGTCCAAGGATCAGCACATTCACCAAGCCAATTTACAAAGCTTAACTGCATAATGACATTTTTCCGAGAGCCAGCCAATCAAGTGAGGCTTTTTCCTGCCCTCCAAATAGTTTGATTCAACAAGGCGTAATTACCAAACATAATTACCTGTTTATGACGTATTTATGTAGTGTTGATTAATGTTTATATCACTATTTAGGAACAGGTGAGATGACTAGTTTGGATGGTCTACTATTACTACTATTACTATTACTACTACGACTATTTTTTTTTTTCAAATGTGTGGCCTCCAGCCTCCCCCAATAGCCACACCTTCGCCGCCATTTTATTACCTTAATATTAGATATCCTACTACTACTACTACTACTACTACTACTACTACTACTACTACTACTACTACTACTACTACTACTACAACAACAACAGGGATTTACAAGAACAAAAATAATAATAATAATAATAATAATAAAAGCTTTGAAATTATTTGCTACGTTTTTTTGAACTTCGTCTTTGATGTTGATACGTTTTTCAGATACGTTTATTGAGGTACGTTTATTTAAGTACATTTTAAGGTAGATTTTATTTTTAGGTACGGTTTTAGGTACATTTTTAGGTACGTCTCTTATGTTTGGCCTGGAGGTTTGGTTCTTTTTAAAACATTGGTTGACTTTAAACAATGGTTCATTCTATACTTTCGGGGTTGAATGAAGCTGTATTGCTGATTCGAAGCTGACTTGTTCCAAAGTTTAGACTGACCCGCTGCTCTCTTCTTGTTTGATCGATTCCATCTTTCTTTCTATAGTGGAGGAGGTGGTGTGGTGAGAGAGAGAGAGAGAGAGAGAGAGAGAGAGAGAGAAGAAGAAGAAGAGAGGAGAGAATTTAAATCCTTCCTCCTCACAACTCTCTCCTCTTCGTTTGTTTCTTTTTTAGGATTTCAGTTCTCTCTCCCAAGTTTTCCTTCTCATCTCTCTCCCCACTCCCTAGGTTCACCTCACCCTCTCCTTTCCTCGTCTCCTCTGTGGGCCCTCTCCTCCCAGCACCTGCAGATCAATCTCCTATTTCTTTCCCTTCACCTCTTACCTCTCATTTTGCTTCTTATCACTCTCTGTCCCCTTCCCTCTGCCTCCCTCCATCCCTCCCTTCTCACCTCCTTCATCCTAGCCCTCTCCTCACCCCCATCCTCCTCCCTCACCCCCACTATTCTCCCTCCCCTCACCCCCCACCATTCTCCCTCTCCCTCACCCCCACCATCCTCCCTCTGCCCCCACTATTCTCCACTATCCTCCTCTCCCACTATCCTCCTCCTCACCCACCATCCTCCTCCTCCTCACCCCCACTATCCTCCCTCTCCTCACCCCCACTATCTCCCACCTCACCCCCACTATTCTCCTCACCCCCCACTATCCTCTCCCCACCCCCACCATCCTCCTCTCACCCCACCATCCTCCCTCACCATCCCTCCCTCCCCACCCCACTATCCTCCCTCACCACCCCCACTCACATCCTCCTCTCCCCCCACCATCCTCCTCCTCACCCCCACTCATCCCCCTCCCTCCCTCACCCCACTATCCTCCCACCTCCACTATCCTCCTCTCCTCACCCCCCACTATCCTCCTCCTCACCCACTATCCTCCCTCTCCCTCACCCCCACTATCCTCCCTCACCATCCTCCTCCTCACCCCCCCCACCATCCCTCCCTCTCACCCCCACTATCCTCCCTCCCTCACCCCCACTGTCCCTCCTCCTCACCCCCCACCATCCTCCTCTCCTCACCCCCCACTATCCTCCCTCTCCCTCACCCCCACCATCCTCCCTCCCTCACCCCCACTATCCTCCTCTCCTCACCCCCACTATTCCTCCTCCCCCCACTCTTCTTAACACTCGTTTTCCTTCTTTTCCTCCCATTATCCCTCCTTGTCCACCCATTCTCGCTGTATCTCCTTTGTTTCCTCCCTCCTTTCTTCCTTCTTGTCTCGCTTTCTATCTTTACCCACCCTCTTCCTCCTCCTTTCTTCCCCATCCTCGTCCCTCCTCCTCCTCCTCCTCCTCCTCCTCCTCCTCCTCCTCCTCCTCCTCCTCCTCCTCCTTCCTTCCTCCTCCTCCTCCCTCCTCCGCCCAGGTCCCTTTAACATGTCAGCCTCCACCTATCTCTTCCCTCACCCATAAATCTTCTTACAGTTTTATTTTAACCATCTTCAGTATATGGCCGTGTGTCATTAGCTAGCTGGCTTTCTTTCTCATTATTTAACTAGTCATCTAGTTCTCTATTCAGCTGGCTCCCTTTCTACCATTATTTAGCTGGCTGTGTGGTTCTCTCACTAGCTGGCTTTTTCAATACCTAGCTGGCTCTTTCTCTCTACCTAGCTGGCTCTCTCACTACCTAACTGGCTCTCTCACTGGCTGGCTGGCTGGGAGTGTGTCGTCCCCTGGGTAATACCATCGGAAATTAACCTACACTAATCACTCGGGTTTAGATCTGGTCGACTATTATCCACATTTTAGCGGAGATTAGCGAGTGTGATGAGTGAGTGATGCATTATGGTGGCAGCGGATTTGTTTTTTTTTTTCGTATCGTCTGGTCTCTTTCTGTCTTTCTGTCTGTCTCTGTCTGTGATGAGGAGTGATACATTATGGTGGCAGCGGGATCTGTTTTGTTTTTTTCGTATCATGTCCGTCTCTTCTGTCTTTCTGTCTGTCTCTGTCTGTGATGAGTGAGTGATGCATTATGGTGGCAGCGGGATCTGTTTTTTTTTTTTCGTATCGTGTCCGCCTCTTTCTGTCTTTGAGTCTGTGTCTTTCTGTCTGTCTCTGTCTGTGATGAGTGAGTGATGCATTATAGTGGGATGAGAGAATATGGCTCTCTCACCAGGTTGATGGCAACACGTGTAATTTTAATCTCTATTAATATATTTTAATACTTTTTTATTTATTTACTTTTTATATTTTTCACTTACATAGGTCAAACAAGTAATGATTTTTTATGTAGTGTTTTCTATATATTTTTTTTATCTTATTTACAGCCTTTCGATACAAAGTTTATATACAAAATTTATATATATTCCAATTTATGCTTTTTACTCCTCAATGGACTGAAAATATTGAAGTATATATAGTTTTTTGTAATGTACTTTTCTTTTCAGGAAAGGAAATGTGATTGCTAGGTTTCTCACAATATTATTACTTTTGTGTACCGTAATGGCGCCCTTAGTGGTGTCATAGAGGTGTAAGGTGATTAGCAGTCGTTCTAATCATCTTACTAATCAAGAAAAGCTTAAACGATTCTCAGAGGTGAAGTTTACAATCACTTACCAATCGCAGACGGCATAAAAGACTCTCTCATATAGTGAATCTAGCCAGGAGAGGGAGTGAGGGCGGGGACACCCACTTTCTCCCACGCTGTGAACCTTAAAAAATGGGTGTGTATGTGGGGTAGGGGGTGATGGGGTTCTAGCACCTTATACTCCCACTCATGTAGTAGGCGCAGCAGAGGAGAAGAAGAAAGGAGGAGGAGGAAGAGAAGGAGGAAGAGGTGGTAGTAGTAGTCGTAGTAGGAGGAGGAGGATGGGAAGGGGCGGAGCAAGTACACCAAGACTCCCATCTCCACAGGGAATAGAGGATGATGGGGGTTAGCATAGTTGTTGAGTGAAGGGCTTATCCCATCCTCCTCCTCACTTCTCCCTCCCTCCCTCATTCCTTCTCTCCCCACCCTCCTCCTCATTCCTTCCCTCCCCACTCCCTCCCTCCCCTCCCTCTTCCTTCCTTCCTTCCTTCCTTCCTTCCTTCCTTCCTTCCTTCCTTCTTTTCCAGGCAAGCCACCACCAGGAGGAGAGGGTGAGGAAGGAGGATGAAGGAAGGAGTTGGTGAAGGGGATGGAGGATGAGGTTTAGGGAAGCAGGGTGAGGGTGGAGGGGTGGAGGTGTAGAGGGAGGGTGGAGGGGAGGGTATAGGGGTGGAGGGGTGGAGGGTGGGGTGGAGGGTGGAGGGCAGGAGAGAGTGGAGGTGGGAGGATGGAGGGTGGAGGTGTGGAGGGTATAGGGTGGAGGGTGGAGGGGGAGGTATAGGGGTGAGGGTGTAGGGGTGGAGGATGGAGGGGTATAGGGGTGGAGGGTGGTAGGGGTGGAGGATGGAGGTATAGGGTGGAGGGTATAGGGGTAGGGGTGGAGGTATAGGGATGGAGGAATAGGGTGGAGGGTATAGTGAGGGTATAGGGTGGAGGATATAGGGAGGGAGGGTATAGGGTGGAGGTAGGGTGGAGGGTAGGGGTGCAGGTGGAGGTGTTAGGGTGGAGGATATAGTGAGGGTATAGGTGGGAGGTATAGGGTGGAGGGTATAGGGGTGGAGGAGATAGGGTGGAGGGTATAGGGTGAGGGTATAGGGGGTGGAGGTGGAGGGTATAGGGTGGAGGGTAGGGTGGGTAGGGTGGAGGGTAGAGGGTATAGGTGGAGGGTGAGGTAAAAGAGAATATAAAGCCAAGAACCAGACATACTGACAGACAGACTGACAGTACAGACAGACAGACAGACAGATAGTACAGAGGGAGAAACCATCAACCATTTCCAGCAATAAGATAACGTAAGCAGAGGTGGTACAGGTAAGAGGATTTGGGGCAGGTCGGTCTGGGAGGAGGAGAGTGATGGCCGCTAGTTTGGCCTCCTCTTTCATTGTAGTGCTATGGTGAGGGTGATGGAGGGGGGTGGGGTGGGGTGATGGAGGGTGATGGAGGGGTGTGATGGCCTAGTTTTGGCCTCATTGTAGTGCTTTATGGTGGGTGATGGAGGGGTGGGGTGATGGAGGGGGACGGGTGGGGTGGGAGGTGGTGACGTTGTTTGGCTTCTTTCATTGTAGTGCTTTATGGTGAGGTGATGGAGGGGATGGGGGTGATGAGGGGTGTGGTGGACGCTGTTTTGGCCTCTTTCATTGTAGTGCTTTATGGTGGGTGATGGAGGGGGGGATGGAGGGATGGAGGGGTGTTGGACGCTGTTTTGGCCTCTTTCATTGTAGTGTTTATGGTGAGGTGATGGAGGGGATGGGGTGATGGAGGGGTGGGGAGGGGTGATGGAGGGTGTGGTGGACGCTAGTTTTGGCCTCTTTCATTGTAGTGCTTTATGGTGAGGTGATGGAGGGGATGGGGTGATGGAGGGGTGTTGGACGCTAGTTTTGGCCTTTCATTGTAGTGCTTTATGGTGAGGGTGATGGAGGGGGTGGGGATGGAGGGGTGGGAGGGTGATGGAGGTGTGGTGGACGCTAGTTTTGGCCTCTTCATTGTAGTGCTTTATGGTGAGGTGATGGAGGGGGGGGGGTGATGGAGGGGTGGGGAGGGGGTGATGGAGGGGTGGGGACGCTAGTTTTGGCTCTTTCATTGTAGTGCTTTATGGTGAGGTGATGGAGGGGATGGGTGGGTGGGGAGGGTGATGGAGGGTGTGGTGGACGCTAGTTTTGGCCTCTTTCATTGTAGTGTTTTATGGTGGGGTGATGGAGGGGGGATGGGGTGGGGTGATGGAGGGTGTGGTGGACGCTAGTTTTGGCCTCTTTCATTGTAGTGTTTATGGTGGGAGGTGATGGAGAGTGGGGGAGGGGGATGGAGGACGAGGAGGGTGATGGCGGAAAAGGGGGATGTGAAGCCTCCCATCCCCACCACCATCCCAACTCACCTCCCTCACCTCTCCCCCCACCTGCCCCTACCCCCTCCACCAGATTAGGAACCACAACTAATAATCAATTAGGGAAGAGTGTAAAAATTATGGAGCTCAGAGGATCATGGGTAATAGAGGAAGGCGTAAGTCCATTGTTTTTCCGCCTCACTCACTAACTACCCTCCTGCCCCTCCGCCCCCCCCGTCAGGCAGGTCCTCTCGTCACCCCCCTGTGTCTCACCCTATTATCTCTCTCTTCTCTTTTCGCTATCTCCCTCCTTCCTATCCTTCATTCTTCCTCTCCTTCTTTCCTCCTCTCCTCCCCTCTATCCTCTCTCTCCCTCTTATTAATCGTTGGTGACCGGATCATCCATAAGGGTGTCCGGTTATCGACGGCTACAACTGTCTACATCGTGAAGGTTCGATGTTGTGTTAGATTGGTTCTGGAGGTCTGGTGATGGGAGGAAATGGAGGAGGAGGTGTGCTGGAGGAGGAGCTGTGTTGGAGGAGGAGGTGTGCTGGAGGAGGAGGTGCTGGAGGAGGAGGTGTGGTGGAGGAGGAGGTGTGGAGGAGTTGTGGAGGAGGAGGTGTGCTGGAGGAGTAGGGTGCTGGAGGAGTAGGTGTGCTGAGGAGGAGGTGTAGTGGAAGGAGGTGGGGGAGGAGGATGGAGGAGGAGGTGTTGGAGGAGGAGGTGTGTTGGAGGAGGGGAGGTGCTGGAGGAGGAGGTGCTGGAGGAGGATTGCTGGAGGAGGAGGTGTAGGGAGGAGGAGGTGTGGTGGAGGAGGAGCTGTGTTGAAGAGGGAGGTGCTGGAGGAGGAGGTGTGCTGGGGGAGATGTGCTGGAGGAGGATGTGTTGAAGGAAGAGGTGTAGTGGAGGAGAGGTAGAAGGAGGAGGTTTAGGTGAAGGAGGAGGTGGTGAGGAGGTGCTGGAGGAGGAAGTGTGGTGGAGGAACACGTGAAGTGGTGGGGGGTCACTATTCAAGAGATAAACAAGACTTTATAAATGCCTCTCGCTGTCGTATATATAACACATTAATATAACACTTATAATCTCTCTACACCTTTATAATACAATAAATAAGATTAACTATCTAATTTATCAAGGGAAAATAGTGTGTGTGTGTGTGTGTGTGTGTGTGTGTGTGTGTGTGTGTGTGTGTGTGTGTGTGTGTTGTCTTCAGCCATTTAAGTTTTTCATAAAGAGTTAAAATTTCTGTTCACCTGGAAATTAAACATCACAGTCTATTTCACCTGATGATTAAAGCCCCTAATGCTTACCTAACCTAACCTAACCTAACCTAACCTAACCTAACCTAACCTAACCTAACCTATCCCCCCCCACCCCAGGTAGCATGAAGGTGTTTGTTTAATCATCAGGTAAAATAAGCTCTGAATCTTTACGTAATATCTGTTACCTTTATTAGTCATAAGATGTTTGTAGATTATTAGTAAGTAAAGACATTATTGTTGTTCTTGTAATTAAAAACATTTACAGGATCTCCACTACTACTATGTCCCTTACCGCTGTTGTTACTTTCGCTGGCTGGACACTCTCTGGTGGCTCTGTAACTCCCGAGTGACGGTCACTGTCTCGTTACTCCCTCAGCATAGTAATACCTTCTCTCCCTTAGGTACAGCTACTTGGTAACTCATTCTTGAGAGTAAGTTGTTAGCTCTGATGGGTGGCTGGTAGCTCTGATGGGTGGCTGGTAGCTCTGATGGGTGTCTGGTAGCTCTGATGGGTGGCTGGTAGCTCTGATGGGTGGCTGGTAGCTCTGATGGGTGGGTCTGATGGGTGGCTGATACTCTGATGGGTGGCTGGTAGCTCTGATGGGTGGCTGGTAGCTCTGATGGGTGGCTGGTAGCTCTGATGGGTGGCTGGTAGCTCTGATGGGTGGCTGGTACCTGATGGGTGTCTGGTAGCTCTGATGGGTGGCTGATAGTCTGATGGGTGGCTATAGCTCTGATGGGTGGCTGGTAGCTCTGATGGGTGTCTGGTAGCTCTGATGGGGTCTGGTAGCTCTGATGGGTGGCTGGTAGCTCGATGGGTGGCTGGTAGCTCTGATGGGTTTGCTTTGATCTGATGGGTGCTGTAGTTTGATGGGTGGCTGGTAGCTCTGATGGTGGCTGGTGGTTCTGGTGGCTGGTAGTCTGATGGGTGGCTGGTAGCTCTGATGGGTGGCTGGTAGCTCTGATGGGTGTCTGTAGCTCTGATGGTGGCTGATAGCCTGATGGGTGGCTGGTAGCTCGATGGGTGGCTGGTAGCTCTGATGGGTGGCTGGTAGCTCTGATGGGTGGCTGGTAGCTCTGATGGGTGGCAGGCCTGATGGTTTGCTTGTGGCTCTGATGGGTGGCTGATAGCTCTGATGGGTGGCTGGTAGCTCTGATGGGTGGCTGGTTCTGATGGGTGGCTGGTGCTCTGATGGTTTGCTTTGGCTCTGATTGGCTGGTACTCTGATGGGTGTCTGGTAATCTGATGGGTGTCTGGTAGCTCTGATGGGTGTCTGTAGCTCTGATGGGTGTCTGGTAGCTCTGATGGGTGTCTGGTAGTCTGATGGTGGCTGATACTCTGATGGTGGCTGGTAGCTCTGATGGGTGGTGGTAGCTCTGATGGGTGGCTGGTAGCTCTGATGGTGGCTGGTAGCTCTGATGGTGGCTGGTAGCTCTGATGGTTGCTTGTGGCTCTGATGGGTGGCTGATAGCTCTGATGGGTGGCTGGTAGCTCTGATGGGTGCTGGTAGCCTGATGGGTGGCTGGTAGCTCTGATGGGTGGCTGGTAGCTCTGATGGGTGGCTGGTAGCTCTGATGGGTGGCTGGTAGCTCTGATGGGTTTGCTTGTGGCTCCTGATAATGGCTTTGTAGCTCTGGAGGCAACTGATGGCTTCAAAGAGTGGCTTGGCAGCTCTTGAGTGGGTGGGACGGGATTTTCTGCCACATCTGTCTTAAGAACTGTTGTGGGGGTTGGCTCCTTGAAGCGGCTTATAGTATAGGTGAGCTGCTGAAGGCGGCCCAGGTGGTGGTGCTGCCGGCGACGACTAACCCTGGTGTGTCTCCCTCCTACAGTTCTCCTCGGTCCTCCTGCCGTACCAGAAGGGGGTCTACACAAACTCCTTCCACGACTCACATCCGCGTTCCCTCCACGAGGTTAGTACCGCTTCCTTCCAGCTTTCCTTCCTTCCTTCAGGGACACCGTGAGCATCTTCATAGCTTTATATATTAGACGTAGCTGTAGGGATTTTAGCTTTACATGTGGCGGAAAGGGTGGTTATGATAGCGGAGATGATCTGTCTAGAGTCTTCCTCTGTCAGCCAGCCACTGCCGTCAGCGATAAATGTGTGTGTGTGGGCGGCGACTTGGTGTTGTCAGCCCCGCCCGCTACTGTCAGCCACCGCACTGGACTTGTCTTCGTGATCAAGATATTAGCTAACATGATCGTCACAACCACCACCACCACAACCACTAATACTACCACAACCACAACGACTATCACAACCAACTTCTACTACCACCATTACTATTATACCATAACCAATTCCTACTACTACCACAACCACAACTACCTCCACTCCTACCACCCCTCCTACTCTAAGAACCATCACCACTACCACCAACACATCCACCAAAACTTCCTCCTTGCATCTAAATCTGAACATCCAGAGAAAACATCTCCTTCCACATATCTTTCCAGGGGTTTTGGGACTGGAATTTGGAAGCTGGAAGTGTCGAGAGAGAGAGAGAGAGAGAGAGAGAGAGAGAGAGAGAGACCCTGGGTTTATCTTGCCCTGGTTTTTTACGAGATGTTTCAGGTTTTAGGGGGATTGAGGGAGAGGGGCAGGGGAAGGAGGGGCAGGTTTGTTGTGGAGTAGGAGGTCCTTCGAGTCCTGGTTGTGAGGGACTTCATAGGATGAGGATCCCTTGGGATGAAGGAGGGGGCGAAGGCGCTGTTACTTGGAGGTGCTGATGACCGTAGACACCTGTGTGTGTGTGTGTGTGTGTGTGTGTGTGTGTGTGTGTGTGTGTGTGTGTGTGTGTGTGTGTGTGTGTGTGTAAAATATAATAATAATAATAATAGTAACAAGCTAAACCATTGTAACACTCTCCCATCCCCAACCCCACCCCTCATGTTCCCTCCTCCCTCTCCCGTCTCCCCTCCCCACTGCCCGCCCTCCCGTCTCTCACACCACACCTTATCCTCCCATCCTCATCATCCTCCCCACCTAACCCCCATCTGATCTCAACCTCCTCCTCCACCCCCACCCCTCTTAGCCCCTCCTCACGCCAGCACGTCAACTTTCAGTCACCAGATAAAATGAAAATCTACCCAATTTACACACAAAAACTTGAAGCGAGTTAGACGGTGGGCGTGAGCAGTGTTCAGCTGACCCGCCCGTGCCAGGGCTTATAAATAATGGATGTGTCACTTGTGAGGTGTGTCGAGGAGGCGGCCACACCACACGAACACCGCCACGACAGCTCCTCAGGTGTTGGGGGGGGCTGAAGGTATGGGTGGTGGGAGGGGTGTTTGTTGGGTTAGTGGTAGGAGGGTGGGTTTGTGGGTGGGGAGGGTGTTTGTGGGTGGGTTGGTGAGTAGGAGGGTGGTTTGTGGGTGTGGGTAGGAGGGTGAAGGAAGGTCTTTATGGATGGGTAGGGTGGAGGGAACATACACTCTCTCTCTCTATAAACAATCTCACCAACTCGATAAATAAAACTTCATCCTCTCTCTGTGTTTTTGTTTATGATTTATTAATACGATCAGACGCCCAACTTTGGACCAAACTTTCTATTGTAATTCTTCCACACCGGGTATCGTAACTTGCTTATTGTTAGGTGTTGGAACAAGTAGTTATGGCTTGTTAATGGAGTCGGTGTTGGCTAAACTATTCGTGTTATTGGGGATTTGTGATTAGGAGTTTTATGGGGAGGGGGGTGTTGGGGATTAGTTGGTGGGGGGAGGTGGTGTGGGAGTAGAGGGGTATGGTGGTGGTGGGGGGAGGGAGGGGGAGGGATGTGGTGGTGGGAGGGGGAAGGTGGGGAGTAGGGGGGTGGGAGGTGGGAGGGGAAGGTGGTGGGGAGTAGGGTGGAGGGGTATGGTGGTGGTGGGGGAGGTGGGGAGTGGTGGGGGGGTGTGGGGGGGGAGGTGTGTGGGGAGTGGGTGGGGGTGTGTGGGTGGGTGGGAGGGGTGGTGTGGGAGGGGTGGGGAGGGGGTGGTGGTGGGGGAGGTGGTGTGGGAGTGGGTGGGGGTATGTGGTGGTGGTGGTGGGAGGAGGTGGTGTGTGGAGTAGGGAGGGGTATGTGGTGGTGGAGGGGGAAGGTGGTGTGGGAGTAGGTGAGGGGTATGGTGGAAGGGGCTGGTAGGGGTGGGGTGGGGTGGGGTTAGAAAGTTGTGCTTGGGGTCACAAGTTGGGTGATTATGTTAAATGTGTTGTTTATTGTGGTGATTTAATGATTGAGTGCGGTGATTTAAGCTCTTGAGTGCGGTGATTTAGCCCTTGAGTACGGTGATTTAACCTCTTGAGTGCAGTGATTTAACCCTGAATACGGTGATTTAACCTCTTGAGTCCGGTGATTTAACCTCTTGAATGCGGTGATTTAACCTCTTGAGTTCGGTGATTTAACCCTTGAGTTCGGTGATAACTGGTACGATTAACCCCTTGAGTACGGTGATTTAACCCATTGAATACAGTGATTTAACCTCTTGAGTTCGGTGATTTAACCCCTTGAATACGGTGATTTAACCTCTTGAGTACGGTGATTTAACCCCATGAGTACGGTGATTTAACCCATTGAATACAGTGATTTAACCTCTTGAGTACGGTGATTTAACCTTGAATACAGTGATTTAACCTCTTGAGTACGGTGATTTAATCTATTGAGTAAGGGGATTTAAGCTCTTGAGTGCAGTGATTTAACCCCTTGAGTACAATAATTTCACCTCTTGAGTACGAAAACAGAACAATAAATATCACTTATCAAACAAGAAGAACAACGAACGACAAACAAAAACAAACAACAAAACAAAAAATAAAACAACAAACAAAAACTAAACAAGAGACAAAATAAAACAAAAAAAATAAACAAGAGACAAAAATAAACAAAACAAAAAATAAACAACAAACAAAAATAAACAACAAACAAAAATAAACAAGAGACAAAAATAAACAACAAACAAAAATAAACAAGAAAAAAATAAACAACAAACAAAAATAAACAAAACAAAAGAAAAACACAAACATTTATATCATGTCGGGGGTAAATAATATGAGTCAGTATTCACATAATGCATAATCCGTATCTGGCTGACGAACGCATTACAGAAACCCACACCGGATTAAGGATTGAAAACGTTAGCCCGGGTTTGATAACGTCAGTGGCCGGGGCCGGTAATGCCCCCTCCCTCCCCCGGATTATTGAGACAGCATGTGACGGTGACGATTATCTGAGAGAGAGAGAGACAGAGAGAGGGGCGAAGAGAGAGAAGTGGAACGGGAAGATAATTCGATAC
>NW_024734362.1:1010000-1035000 GCF_018991925.1 Homarus americanus | reverse complement strand
CCTTTTGCCAACAGCTCGCGGCGCCTCTCAGGTTCTGGAACAAGGAGTGAAGGCGATACACTTCACTATACAGCCATAATTTATCCTAAGTGAGGAAATAAAAATATCTATATTGGAAAAAGTAGAAAAGAGACTTTATCCTCTTGGAAGCCAGACTTAAGATGGCTTCACGGCCAGGTTTGCAGGAGCATATATTTTTGCCCCCTGCCTCTCCAAGACTGTGCGGTGAGCGGCGGAACTGTGTGAACTTGTTGATAAAAGCCTTAATGACCTGTTATGACCTCTGTCCCGGACCCGCCAGGAAACTCGCCTAATTACCCACTTTATTTTTTACAAAGGTGATAATGAGGTTGAAAGGTGAGGGGAATGAGGGGGGAGTGAGGGGGAGGAGAGAGGAGAGGACGGAGATGAGAGAAGAGGGAAGGTACTTGTGGATACCTGAGAATACCTGTGGATACCTGCCTTCACTATCTATCTATCTATCTTCTTTCATCATATTTTCTTCCATCCACTTCATCACTTCTTTCATCCACTTCTTTCACCCACTTCTTTCATCTTGTTTCATCCACTTCTTTCATCCACTTCTTTCACCCACTTCTTTCATCTTGTTTCATCCACTTCTTTCATCCACTTCTTTCATCTTGTTTCGTCTGTGTTTTTATTGCGATTCACTGACTTAAGAAGAAGAAAAATAATTACGATGTTTATTAACTGGTTCTCCTTTTTTCATTCAATTTACCTGGCGCGTTTCGTTAATTACAGGTAAAAATAGTTCTAATGAGATTATTTGCTCTTCAACATTTTCTTTTTACCTTTTCAAAACCTGTGGACGCCGTCTCGCTAATTAACCTGCCTACCTTAACCTACCCTACCCTACCCTAACCTACCCTGTCCTAATCTAACCTACCCTGTCCTAACCTACCCTACCCTAACCTACCCTGTCCTAATTCAATCCCACCTGTCCAACCCACCCCACCCTAACCTACCCTGTCCTACTCTCTAACCTACCCTGCCTCAACCTGCCCTGCCCTAACCTCACCTAACCCCCAAATCTACCTGTCCTAATCTAACCTCACCTAACCCAACCTTACCTAACCTTAACCTAACCTAACCTAACCTTGATTTATTTTTGTATTTCTTGTATATTGATTCTGTCTCTCTGTGTCTGTCTGTCTGTGCTCATTCGTCTGTCTGTCTGTCTGCCTGTGTGTCTGGTCTGTCTGTCTGTCTGTCTGCCTGTCTGCCTGTGTGTCGTCTGTCTGTCTGTCTGTCTGTCTGTCTGTCTGTCTGTCTGCCTGTGTGTACCTGTCTGCCTGTCTGTGTCATTCTGTCTGTCTCCTGTGTCTGTCTGTCTGCCTGTGTTCATGTCTGGTCTGTCTGTCTGTCTGTCTGTTCGTGTCTGTCTTCTGTGTCTGTCTGTCTGTCTGTCTGTGTCTGTCTGCCTGTCTGTCTGTCTGCTGTCTGTCTGTCTGTCTGTCTGTCTGTCTCCTGCCCACATCTTCCTCTCCCCAACTCCCTCCCACAACCATCATTCACCCTACGTCCCCCTCACACTCCTCCCTCCCTAACCCTCTCCCCAACCCTCACACCTCCCACCTCCCCCAACCCCCACACCTCCCCCACCCTCCCCAACCCTCACACCCCACCCTCCCCACCCTCACATACCTCCCCACCCTCCCCCAACCTCCCACCCCCCACATACCCTCCCCTCCTCCCCAGCAACACGGTTCATCAAACTTGTATACAACGGCTGTGATTAGGATCGGTCGACGTCACTGCCCCGTTTGATCAACTTCAAATATTCATTCAGTCCTTCATTCATATCTCCCTCTCCTCCCCATCTATTCATTTATACCTCTATTTACATTTTTCTCTCCTTTTCATTTTTCCTCCCCCTGTTCCTCCTTCCTTACTCTTCCTTCCATTTCAGCTTTACTTTTTTCCTCCTCTTTCCTCATCTCCACCTCTTCCTTCCCTTCCTTTTCCTTCTTCCTTTTTCTTTTCCCACCTTCCCCTTCTTCTCCCATTCCCTCCTCCCTTCACCCCTCTCCCAACACAACCCCTTCCCCACTCTCTATGCCCTTTTATCCTCCCCACTGCACACACGAGAGAGAGAGAGAGAGAGAGAGAGAGAGAGAGAGAGTGAGAGGAGGAGGTATGGGTACGAGGAGGGAGGGAGAGGAGAGGGAGGCAAGAGAGAGAACTAGGAAGTATGGTATGATGGCATGGGTCCTCACTCATGGTTATGGTATATAGTGACACCATACTGTACCATTGATCATATGGTGGCTATGGTAGAGGAGGAGTGAGAGAGAGAGAGAGAGAGAGAGAGAGAGAGAGAGAGAGAGAGGGAGACCCATACGTTAGGGAGTGTTTGGTAGTGGGACGTAAGCTTGCTGGGCTTAGTGAGGGTCCAGCGTGGCCTGTGGGAGGGAGTGAGAGGAGAGGGAGTGAGAGGGAACGAGAGAGGAAGAGGAGGATGGAGGAGGGAGGGCGGTGAGAGAGGGAGAGTAAAGGGAGAGAAAGAGGGAGGGCAGAGTAGAAAGGAGAGAGAGAGAGAGAGAGAGAGAGAGAGAGATGGAGGAGATGGAGTGAGAGAGAGAGGAGAGATGGAGAAAGAGAGAGAGGACACAAAATAAAGGCAGAAACGGTGAGAGAAAAGGAAAGAACGATAAATGGAGAGAAAAAGAGAGAGAAGAGTCGAAGAATCCATAGAATAAGCAACAAAAACACAGAGAGGCAACAGTGAATAAAGGTGGATAGATAGATAGCACACACACACACACACACACACACACACACACACACACACACACACACACACACACACACACACACACACACACACACACACACACACACACGGACTATAAACAAATTGCATCGTGTTTGTTGACAAAAAAAGAACAGTCCCTGGTTCCTTGATATAAAACAAAATTAAGAAGAGAACGAAAAGAACTGGAAATATGTAATAAATGGGGGTGAGGGAGGGGGGAGGAGGAGAGGGGGAAGGGAGGGGGTGAGGGAGGGGTGAGGAGGGGTGAGGGAGGGGGAGGGGAGGGGAGGGAGGTGAGGGGGAAGGAGGGGGAGGGGTGAGAGAGGGGGTGATGGAGGTGAGGGAGGGGGAGGGAGAAGAAGGGAGGAGAGGAGGAGAGGAACAGGTTAAAGAAAAGGGAAGAGGGAGAGGGAGGAAGGAAAAAAGGGAGGGGAAAGAGTCTCACCTGTAAGAGTCCCCCACCTGTCCGTCCCCTTAATCAAACTCTTGGCTCGGGGAAAATGTACCTTATACTAAGATATTTAATTAGTTCTCTGAACTGTCAAGGCTGCAGGGAGAGAGAGAGAGAGAGAGAGAGAGAGTGAGAGAGAGAGAGAGAGAGAGAGAGAGAGAGAGAGAGAGAGGAAAGTTGAAATGGATGAATAAAGAAAGTTGTATTGCTGTGTGTTGTTTGTTTAAACAATGATTAAACGTCTTGAGTACAAAATTTAAAACCTGTTGAGTAGATGACTTAACCCTTTGAGGCGACAATTAACTTGAGTACGATGACTTAACCTTGAGTATAATGACTTAACCCTTTGAGTACGATGACTTAACCCTAGTACGATGACTTCACCCTTGAGTACGATGATTTAACCTTTGAGTACGATGATTTAACCCTTGAGTACGATGACTTAACCTTGAGTACGATGACTTAACCCTTGAGTACGATGACTTAACCTTTGAGGACGATGACTTAACCTTTGAGTACGATGACTTAACCCCTTGAGTACAATGACTTAACCTTGAGTACGACTTAACCCCTGAGCAATGACTAACCCTGAGATAAAATGACTTAACCCCTGAGTAAATGACTAACCCTTGAGTACAATGACTTAACCCTTGAGCACAATGACTTAACCTTGAGTACGATGACTTAACCCCTGAGTACGATGACTTAAACCCTTGAGTACAATGACTTAACCCCTTGAGTACGATGACTTAACCCCCTGAGCACGATGATCTAACCCTGAGTACAATGACTAACCCCTTGAGTACAATGATCAACCTTGAGTACAATGACTTAATCCCTTGAGCAGATGACTTAACCTTGAGTACAATGACTTAACCCTTGAGTACAATGACTTAAACCCTTGAGTACAATGACTAACCCCTAGTACAAAGAACGTGATTCTAACCCCTGAGTACAATGACTTAACCCCTAGGTACAATGACTTAACCTCATGAGTACGATGACTTAAACCCTTGAGTACGATCATTAACCTTTTTATCTTACACGAACACAAGATAAAAAACAGATTATTATTTATTTTTTGTCTCATTTTCTCTTTGTCTTCTTTATCAAACGTCTTATCTCTCCCCTCTCCTTCTTGACCTTCTCTCGTATCTCACCTTCGTTACTGGACACACACACACACACACACACACACACACACACACACACACACACACACACACACACACACACACACACACACACACACACACACACAGTCACCACCCGTGTTAGAGAGCCTGACACTTAGCACGCCACTGATGGAATAACCGATACATAGAGATAGAGAGTTACAGTGAGTTACAGGGAGAGTTACAGGGAGTTACAGGAGTTACAGGAGTTACAGGAGTTACACTGAGTTGTACTGAGTTACAGGGAGTTACACTCAGAGTTACACAGGAGTTACAGAGTTACAGTGAGTTACAGGAGTTACAGGAGTTACAGTGAGCAGGAGTTACTCATAACCCAACCTAAACTCACATCACCACTTCCAAAGATCTTCAGGTAGACTTAGAGATATCACCACTGACCGATACTCTGACCAATACTCACCACTGGACCGATACTCTGACCAATACTCACCACTGGACCCATACTCTGACCAATACCACCACTGGACCAATATCACCACTGACCAACACTAACCACTGAACCGACACCTGGACCGATACTCACCACGACCGATACCACGACCATTCCTGGACCAATACTCACCACTGACCAATACTCTACCACGACTATACTCTACGATACTCACCACTGGACCGATACTCTGGACCAATACTCACCACTGGACCGATACTCTGGACCAATATCACCACTGGACCGATACTCTGACCAATTTCACCACTGACCATACTACCACTGAACCGATACTCTGACCAATACCACACTGGACTGAATCTTGGACCAAATCACTACTCACCAAATTACACACAACTTAACTCACTGTACTCATGAATAAATGATAGCACTTACCTGTAGTTATGATGAGTTGGTCCACCCACGCGATGAGGGGGGGAGAGGGAAGGAGGAGAGGAGGGGGGAGGTGTTGAGGGGAAAAGGAGGTGAGGAAGAAGTGACAGGATGAAGGAGGAGAGCTGACAGAGGGAAGGAGGGTAGGGGAAAGGAGGTGATAGGGGAGAAACAGGAACATAGAACAAACATCAAGAACAAGGAACATCAGAACAAGAACATCAGAACAAGAACATCGAACAGGGAAACATCAAGAACAAGGAACATCACAAGGAACAAGAACAAGGAACATCAAGAACAAGGAACATCAAGAACCAAGAACTCCAAAAGGAACATCAACAACGAGGAACATCCAAACAAGGAACAAGAAATACAAGGAACATCAAGAACAAGGAACATCAAGAACAAGGAACATCAAGAACAAGGAACATCAAGAACAAGGAACATCAAGAACAAGGAACATAAGAACAAGGAACATCAAGAACAAGGAACATCAGGGAACATCAAGAACGAGGAACATCAAGAACAAGGAACATCAACAACGAGGACTATCAAGAACAAGGAACATCAACAAGGAACATCAAGAACAAGGAACAAGAACATGGAACATCAGAACAAGGAACATCAAGAACAAGGAACATCAAGAACAAGGAACATCAAGAACAAGAAAATCAAGAACAAGGAACATCAAGAACAAGGAACATCAGAACAAGGAACCAAGAACAAGAACATCAAGAACAAGGACAATAACGAGAACATCAAGAACAAGGAAATACCAAGAACGAGGACATCAAGAACAAGGAACATCAAGAACAAGGAACATCAAGAACAAGAACATCAAGAACGAGGAACATCAAGAACAAGGAACACAAGAACAAGGAACATCAACAACAAGGAACATCAACAAACAAGGAACATCAAGAACAAGGAACATCAAGAACAAGGAACATCAAGAACAAGGAACATCAACAACGAGGAACATCAAGAACAAGGAACATCAAGAACAAGGAACATCAACAACAAGGAACATCAACAACAAGGAACACAAGAACAAGGAACATCAGCAACAAGGAACATCAACAAACATGGAACATCAAGAACAAGGAACATCAACAACAGGGAACATCAAGAACAAGGAACATCAAGAACAAGGAACATCAACAACGAGGAACATCTACGGATCATGATAAAGGCTCATGTATCATACACTATATGACGCCAAGTTTATTCACAGACACCATGTAGCATTCTTCACGGTGGGGAGGAGGGAGGGGGAGGAGGGAGGGGGGGAGGGGGAGGGGGGGGGAAGAGGGAGGAGGAAGAGGGGAGGGGGAGAGGAAGAGGGAGGAGGAGTAGAGGAAGGAACAAATTTATATATGACCAACTCCATTATAGTTAACCCGTCACTCTCCATGCATTTAACTAACTTACTGTACCACCAACTATGTTTCCATACATTGTGATTACTACACACACACACACACACAACACATACACACGCAACACAACACACACACACAAAACACACAACACACACACACAACACACACACACGCAACACAACACACACACACACACACACCACACAACACACACACCAACACAACACACCACACAACAACACAACACACACACACACACACACACACACACACACACACACACACACACACCACAACACACACACACACACACACACAATATAACGATTTCTAAATGCACCTCAACGATACACCACTGAGGGCCATTCTTGTCCAAACAGCATTAGACCAGACTGTGTTGTTATTATTTCTTATTCGCCACCAATCGTTATTATCACAAAGGCTCTTATATCAAGCTCACCGGACACTGAAAATCATTAGCCAGTACACAGAATGACCGACACACACGACATTTTGGTGTGTGGGGGGAGGGTTGAGTGCTTCGTCTATAGGGTTATATTTTTTGGTCGGGGTGGGGGGGGTGTTGTGGTTGTGATTGGTGTGTTGTTGTTGGAGGGGTTGTGGTTGTTGTGGGTGGAGGGGTGTGTGGTTTGTGGGGTGTTGTTAGGGCGTGGTGTTGTAATGGTAGCAGGGTTGGATCAAATACTGATTTTTAGCGGTCAAATACAAATACAAATACTTTTATTCTTTATTTCAAAAATACAAAACAAATACTTTTATTTCCAGTTAAAATACAAACCCAATACTTACCTACATATGAGAATTACAATTTATCATCATTAATGCCCGGAAGATTTCTGGGCTCACAAATTGTCTGTAAGTAGCAATACAAAATATCAAATTTTCCTTTGTTTATGGAAGAGGCAAAAGGCAGTAGCCTTAAACTAGCCTACTGCCCGTAACACTAACAAGTGTCGAAATACAAATACAAACACAAAATACTTTTTCTTCTGGGTGCCAAAATACAATTACAAATACAATTACATTGAAAATGTATTTAAATACAATTAAAATACAAATACATTTGTATTTGATCCCCCCTGAATGGCAGTAATGATGTTGTGTTGTATAGTGTCATAATTAGCGTTGGCAATACCCATCGATATCCTGACGTCATCATCATCATTATCATTGTCACATCTTGCCAGGCGTCCCAATCTACTGATAGTGATACACACACACACACACACACACACACACACTGACAAGTACTGTTACCCTGAGAGAGCTCCAGGCACCCCCAGTCCACCCAGCTGTGAATAGGTACCTAGCTTTACAGATGAGGAATTGAAGGTGGTCGAGTACAGTGCCGATTAAACTGCCTTGGTTACCCGTCCTGGTGACCCATTATGGTGACCCGTCCTGGTGACCCGTTATGGTGACCCGTGACCCGTTATGGTGATTGTGGCCGCGTGAGGTGGAGGAACCAAGGAACACGAAAGGAATAACCCGGAGACTCTTACAAGTTTTACGAGTTAAGGAGTTTCTCATCCACTGCCCCACTGAAAATGGAAAGTGATTCTTGTCCCCCCCTCGCCATCTCCACCACTACCATCATCTCCACCACCATCTCCACCACCTTCACCTTCCACCATCTGGACCATCTACCACTATCACTACCCCACCACCACCCACCCCAACCCACTTACCCCATCCACTACCTATACCAAACACCAAACCAACCACCCTACTCACCTACCACCACCAAACCAACCACCCTACCACACCGACCACCACCAACCAACCTACTACACCTACCACCACCAACCAACCCTACCACACCTACCACCACCAACCAACCACCCTACCACACCTACCACCACCAACCAACCAATTCTACCACACCTACCACCACCAACCACACCTACCACCACCAACCAACCAACCACCTACCACACCTACCACCACCAACCACCAGGTCGGTGTGTCATGAACGGTGATCTTGTCAATAATTCACCACCACCCCTACCCCCTCCCCCTTGACTCCTAGAGCACAAGAAGCAAATGTTCCTCCACTAAGGCATCGATAGTGTTGAGTGCTGGACGGCCGCCGCTAAACCTCCTCCGCGTCTTGGTGTTCATTCTACTCCTTCTACAGCGCCTCCGCCAGCCTGTGCACATCGAGGTGGACTGAGAGGAAAAAAACTGAATATTTAAGTGATTTTTATTTTTATTTTGGGGGAAGTGTTTTGGGTCAAGGAGAGAGAGAAGAGAAGAGGGAGAAATGATGATAGGAGGTGAGAGAAGGAGAGAAGGAGATATGTCGTGTGGTGAGGAGAAATGGGTGGTGTGTGAGAGGAAGAGGCAAGAGATAAGAGATACTATTATCTCCTCTACTACCTCCTCCTCCTCCTCCTCCTCCTCCACGTCTTCCTCCATCTCCTCCTCCGCCATGCCGACTCTGATTGATCTGGTAAGACAAGTGTTTATCTGTCTCTAGTTTCACCTTAAGGAGACACTAGAGAGAGAGAGAGAGAGAGAGAGAGAGAGAGAGAGAGACACACACACACCCCTCTCTCTCTCTCTCACCAACAACAATAACAACTACACTTCACTGTTTTAATTTCACTTTTAATCTTTTATATGTTACTGTTTTGTCATTTGTGTTTAGTATTCTCGGTTAGTTGAGTTAGGTTAGAGAAGTTAGGTTAGGTTAGGTTAGGTTAGGTTAGGTTAGGTGAGCAGGTGTTGTGACCTATGTCGTTATTGTGGTCATAGTTGAGGAGGAAGGAAGAAGGAGATAAAATGAAGGAAGGAAGGAAGGTTAGCACCTTGTAACAAAGTACAGGTATTGATTTTATAGAGGTGTCCATCGCTTTAGCTGTCACACCTCACACCACCACCGTCACCACCACCGTCACCACCAACTGTCACCACCACCGTCACCTCCACCACCACCCGTCACCCACCACCACCACCGTCACCTCCACCACCACCGTCACCACCACCGTCACCCACCACTACCACCGTCATCACTACACCACCACCACTACACCACCACCACCACTGTCATCACCACACCACCACCACCAGCACCCATCACACACCACCACACCACCACCCCACCACCACCACCGTCATCACCACTACACCACCACCACTACACCACCACCACCACCACCACCACCCTCATCACCACCACCACCACTCACACCACCACCACCACCACTACACCACCACCACCACCACCACCACTCATCATTACACCACCACCACTGCACCACCACCACCACCACCACCACCACACCACCACCACTACACCACCACCACCACCACCACCACTGTCATCACCACACCACCACCACTACACACCACCACCACCCTCATCACTACACCACCACCACTACACCACCACCACCACCACCACCGACATCACACACCACCACTACACCACCACCACCACCACTACACCACCACACACCACCACACCACCACTGTCATCACTACACACCACCACTACACCACCACACCACCACCGTCATCACTAAACCACCACGACTACACCACCACCACCACTCACTACAACTCTTTGTGAGCAACTGCGACCAACGGCCTCACGCCAGATCATAAAGTTCACTTTATGGCATTGCTGGAGCGTTTGAAGGGTAGGGAGGGGGTGGTGGAGGGGGTGGAGGGGTGGGTGGGTGAAGAAGGAGGAGGAGGAGGAGGTGGTGGAAAAGGTAGAGGGAAAGTGGGAGGTGGTTGGTGGAAGGAAGGAGGAGCGGAGAGTGGGAGAGATGTAGAAGGTGAGAAAAAGACGAGGAAGGTAGAGAAGGAGGGAGAGAGGAGAGGAGAGGAGAAGGAGGAATTAGCTCTTGAGTGAATTTTCTTAATAATTGAAACTATCACAACCTTTACTCTCGGTCGTACAGGTAAAGGTGAGGATTATCACCTGTAATAAAGAACAAATAATTAAAAAACCCAGAAACTGATATTTATTTTATATTCATGGTGTTTGTGTGTGTGTGTGTGTGTGTGTGTGTGTGTGTGTGTGTGTGTCTTGCTTATTATCGTGTACGTATCCGTGAGTGGATGGTACACACAGTAACATACCAAACTGTGTACACACGGAGGTAAAAACTAATTCTCAATATACTATAAGAAACTCCTCACACACACGCACGCCAGCAGGGATCGCGTGCTGAGGGAAAGATTGTAGCCTCGGTATTCCCCCTGAACTCTCTATGGTTTGACTGTGTCCTCACCTAACACGACAGAAGAACAGCGACTATATCTAATGTGTGTGTGTGTGTGTGTGTGTGTGGAGATGGGATGAGAGGGCCTGACGGACTGGTTTATTTATATGGGTGTAATAACACATCAAGGTCGTGGGGCCAGAGTGTACTGTATACCTGCCTCTTCCATTCAGTGTAACACAGGTAGAGGTGTCAGAGAACTGCTCACGGGTGCACAACACAGTATATAACGTCACCAACAACAACAACAAACACAGTAACGCGTCACCAACACAGCAACAACAACAACAAACAACAAGAACAACAAACACAGTAACGCGTCACCAACACAGCAGCAACAACAACAACAACAACAACAACAACAACAAACAACACACAACACAGTCTATGTCACCAACAGCAAAATTAAAAACACAGCATAAACACAACAACAACAACAACAAAATAACAACAACAAACACATCAGATCTTGGAGGGTGACTGTGGAAGGACATCAATATGTTTGGTTCAATCTAACTATTCTCTCTCTCTCTCTCTCTCTCACATTTATCTACCCACCTTCACTACCCACCCCCTCTCCCTTCTCTCCCCACCTCTCCCCCACCCTCCCTTCTCACCTCCACCCTCCCTCCCTGACTCACCTTAGAAAAACTTGTAAAAGAACCTCATCCAGGCGGCCAGCGTTTAAGATGAAAGTTGGTTCCCGGCTCAGTAAACAGGGGGCCAAATTAACCCTTTACCTTCGCCAGCGTGTTAATTGGAATCCCAAATATTTGACTAAAATTTGAGATTAGAATTTTTAGCCCAAATATCTTAGCTTTTTTTTAGCTTTTTATTTTTTTGTATTTATATGATTTTTTGGTTTTGTTTGTTTACGGAGTTGAATAGAGAGATGAGTTGGTTCTTTCTTCTTCTTCTTCTTCTTTCACCTTCACCCTCCTCTTTCACTCCCCCTCCATCTACCTTCTCTCCTCACCCCCTCTTTACCCCCCTCCATCTCTCCTCCTTTTATTTCCTTTTAGGGAGGAGGGAGAGAGAGGAGAGAGGGAGGAAGGGAGGGAGGGAGGAGAGGATAGAGGGAGAGAGGGAGGGTGGGGGGAAGGTAAAGGAGGGTAGGGAGGGTGGAGGAGGGGGAGAGGAGGTGGGAGGAAGGTAAAGGAGGGTAGGAAGGAGGGAGGAGGAGGGTAGGGAGAGTAGGGGGAGGGGAGGAGCGGGGTAGGAGAGTAGGAAGGAGGGGAGGAGCGGGGTAGGAGAGTAGGAAGGAGGGGGAGAGGGAGGGTATCTCTGCTTCTCAAATCTTGGTTGGATTTTTCACTGTTGATTAATCGTAATTATGTGGGATTATTTTAATTCTGTGTATCTTCCTTCCACCTCTTTCGTTCCTTGTGTGTGTGAGAGAGAGGGAGAGAGAGAGAGAGTAAATCTGTAGATGGGCAAGAGAAAAGAGAGAGAGGAATAAATCAGTCGAAGAAAAAAAAAGAGAGAGAGAGAGAGAGAGCCAGACAGCCTGGGAGAGTCACGTGTGGTCCAGGCTCCTCTTAAAGACGACCTCATCCTCAAGTTTGCTTTGTCTTTGTTTTTCTCTCCTCTCTCTCTCTCTCTCTCTCTCTCTCTCTCTCTCTCTCCCCTCTCTCTCTCTCTCTCTCTCTCACACCTATACACAACCACCTGACGCTAACAACATCATCACAACATTAACTACAACATTAACCTCACAACAATTTAACAAAGTCATTTTAACAACACCTTCTTCGGTTTACATCAAAAGAAAGTCAAGTTTACTTTCAGCTTAACCGATAACACAATCAAGCTTAATAAACTTATCTTTTTCACTAAACCAAATGTAAGCTGTATCATAATATTGCTGAATAAATGTCTGTCTGTCTGTCTGTCTGTCTGTGTCTGTCTGTCTGTCTGTGTCTGTCTGTGTCTGTCTGTGTCTGTCTGTCTGTCTGTCTCTATCTATCAATCTATCTATCTGACTTAAGCTTTATCAAAACAACTTGTTGCCGCTTCCTTGGTCACTGTTCCCCCAGCTGGCCAGACACGGGTTAGATAGGTTTTGGTTAGGTTAGGTTAGGATAGGTTTTGGTTAGGTTAGGTTAGGTTTTGCTAGGTTAGGTTAGGTTAGGTTTAGGTCTTACGCTGCCATGACTGTGACCTGTAAGATGCCAGCCAGGTCTCGTGGTCTAGGGGGCCCCACTATGGTCTGGCCCTGACCGAGCCAGCCAGGTCTCGTGGTCTGGCCCACTATGGTCTGGCCCTGACCGAGCCAGCCAGGTCTCGTGGTCTAGGGGCCCACTATGGTCTGGCCCCTGACCGAGCCAGCCAGGTCTCGTGGTCTAGGGGGCCCCACTATGGTCTGGGCCCTGACTGAGCCAGCCAGGTCTCGTGGTCTAGGGGCCCCACTATGGTTCGGCCCTGACCGAGCCAGCCAGGTCTCGTGGTCTAGGGGGCCCCACTATGGTCTGGCCCCTGACCGAGCCAGCCAGGTCTCGTGGTCTAAGGGGCCCCACTATGGTCTGGCCCCACCGGCCAGCCAGGTCTCGTGGTCTAGGGGGCCCCACTATGGTCTGGGCCCTGACCAGCCAGCCAGGTCTCGTGGTCTAGAGGGCCCCATCATGGTCTGGCCCTGACCGAGCCAGCCAGGTCTCGTGGTCTAAGGGGCCCCACTATGGTCTGGCCCTGACCGAGCCAGCCAGGTCTCGTGGTCTAGAGGCCCCACTATGGTTCGGCCCTGACCGAGCCAGCCAGGTCTCGTGGTCTAGGGGCCCCACTATGGCCCTACATCGTATTGGACAATCAATGAACATTAAATATTTACCACATGTTTGGGTTGTTTCTCTCTCTCTCTCTCTCTCTTTATGTGTATGTATACATGTGTATGTATGTACTGTATGTTGCTATAGTTGTGTTTGTATGTTTCTGTATATTTGTGTGATTTTCTCCCTCTTTGTGTGTGTGTGTGTGTGTGTGTGTGTGTTGTTATGGTTTTGTAGTTGTTCGTTTGTTTGTCTGTGTAACCGTGTATGTATCTGCATCTCTATCTATCTATCTATCTATCTATCTATCTATCTATCTATCTATCTATCTGTCTGTCTATCTATCTGTCTGTCGTTCGTCTGTCTGTCTATCTGTCTGTCTGTCTGTCTGTCCGTTCGTCAACAATAAATACATTAAAACTCACCAGACTAAACATAAACCAAGAGATTAATTTGTGTTGCTGTCGTTTCGTCCAATAAGAGCAGGTGTCGTTGTCAGTTTAGCCAATCAGAGGAATTGTTGATGTCAGTTCAGCCATTGAGAGGATTTGTTTACGTCAGTCTAGCCAATAAGAGGTATTGTTGACGTCATGAGATGTTGTCATAGGTTAAGTGATTGACGATAATAATAATAATAATAATAATAATAATAATAATAATAATAATAATAGTAATAATAATTGTAAAGGAAGAGACGACTGATGAAGAGTAATAATGGTGAAGGGTGAGAACCAGGGTGAAGGGAGAAGGGTGAGAGGCAGGGTGAAGGGAGGAGGGGTGAGGTGCAGAGTGAGAGGCAGGGTGAAGGGAGAGAAGCAGGGTGAAATGTGAGAGCCAGGGGTAAAGGAGAAGGGTGAGAGGCAGATGAGAGCCAGGGGTGAAGGGGAGAAGGGGTGAGAGGCAGGGTGAAGGGTGAGAGCCAGGGTGAAGGGAGCCAGGTGAAGGGAGAAGGGTGAGAGGCAGGGAAAGGAGAAGGGTGAGGTGCAGAGTGAGAGGCAGGGTGAAGGAGAAGCAGGGTGAAACATGAGAGCCAGGGTAAAAGGAAGGGTGAGAGGCAGGTGGGATGAGAGCCAGGGTGAAGGAAGGGGTGAGAGGCAGGGTGAAGGGGTGAGAGCCAGGGTGAAGGAGAGAGCCAGGTGAAGGGTGAGAGCCAGGGTGAAAGAGCCAGGCAAGGGTGAGAGCCAGGGTGAAGGGAGAAGGGTGAGGTACAGGAACACCTCACTAAGTCAACCCGTGATCTGCCGACATCGTTTGCACAGGAACTGCTGTGGGCCACACACAGTACGACCTGGCCCCGGAGAGGAGAGAGAGAGAGAGAGTAATGAAAGAGAGAGAGAGGAGGTGAGAAGAGAGTTAATGAAAAGAGAGTGAGAGAGAGAGAGAGAGTTGATGAAAGAGAGAGAGAGAGAGAGTTAATAACAGAGAGAGAGAGGAGAGAGTTAATGAAAGAGAGTGAGAGAGAGAGAGAGAGTTAATGAAAGAGAGAGAGAGAGTGTGTGTGAGGAGAGAGAGTTAATGAAAGAGAGGGAGAGAGAGTTAATGAAAGAGAGGAGAGAGAGAGAGAGAGTTAATGAGAGAGAGAGAGAGAGAGAGAGAGAGAGAGAGAGAGAGAGAGAGTTAAAGGAAGAGAGAGAGAGAGTGGAGGTGTGTGAGAGAGAGAGTTAAAGAGAGTGCAGAGTTAATGAAAGAGAGGGAGAGAGAGTTAATGGGAGAGAGAGAGAGAGAGAGAGAGGAGGTGTGAGAGAGAGTTAATGAAAGAGAGAGAGAGAGAGAGGTGTGAGAGAGAGTTAATGAAAGAGAGAGGAGAGTTAATGAAAGAGAGTGAGAGAGAGTTAATGAAAGAGAGGAGAGAGAGAGAGAGAGCATTGGAAAGAGAGGAGAGAGAGAGAGTTAATGAAAGAGGAGAGAGCAGTGAGTGTGGAGAGAGAGTTAATGAAAGAGAGAGAGTTAATGAAAGAGAGATAGAGAGAGAGAAGAAAGAGAGGAGAGAGTTAATGAAAGAGAGAGAGAGAGAGAGAGAGAGAGAGAAAGAGTGAGAGAGTGAGGGGGTGTGTGGAAAAGAGAGAGAGAAAGAATGAAAGAGAGGAGAGAGAGAGTTAATGAAAGAGTGAGAGAGAGAGTTAATGAAAGAGAGAGAGAGAGAGTTAATGAAAGAGAGAGAGTGTGAGTGTGAGAGAGAGAGAGAGAGGAACAAGCGTAAACATTATATAGAAGCAAAACAAGTGATAAAACACGACACAGAGAAGGAGGTGAGAGGGAACAAGGGAAGATAAACAAGACGAAGAAACAAAAATAAGGGAGAAGGGAGAAGGAAGGGAATAAGAGGAGGGAGGAAGGAAGAGAATAAGAGGAAGGAAGGGAGAAGAGAAGGGAGGAGGAAAGGAATAAGAGGAGGGAGGAAGGAAGAGAATAAGAAGAAGGAAGGGAGAAGAGAAGGGAGGAGGAAAGGAATAAGAGGAGGGAGGAAGGAAGAGAATAAGAAGAAGGAAGGGAGAAGAAAAGGGAAGAGTAAGGGGAAGAGATGAATAATATGAGAAAGAATAGAATAAATGGGAGGAGGAAAAAAAGTAAAAAAGTGTACATAAGATAATAAAGAATAAAGCTCTGATAAGTAAGGAATTGGATAATAAACGTAACAACTGATAATAATAACAAAAAACATAATAACAACAATAATAATAACAAAGATAAAATGTAGAGAGGAGGGGAGAACAGAGAAGAACAAACAGAGGAAGAAGAAGAAATAAGGGGTGGAAGCGGGGCAATGACAACACGAGGGAATAAAGATGTGGGAGTAAGAGAGAGAGAGAGAGAGAGAGAGAGAGAGAGAGAGAGAGAGTGAATGTTGACTCGCACGACGAAACGTAGGTAATACATTGTGGTGAAAACTACCCAACAAAATACTAACTGGCAACACTGTGGCTGGGGGAGAGGAGAGGAGAGTTGGTGGTACGATGAGAGGGAGAGAGCGATGGAGAGAGGGGGGCGGGGATATGGTAGGGGTGAGGTAGGGAAGGAGGAGAAAGGGAGAGAGAGAGGGTTGGTGATACGGTGAGAGGGAGAGAGAGGGTTGATGACAACGAGAGAGGGAGAGAGGGCGGTAGAAGGGTGAGAGGGAGAGAGAGGTTGGTGGACATGGGAGAGGAGAGAGAGGGTTGGTGACAGGGTGAGAGGGGAGAGAGGGTTGGTGATACGGGTGAGAGGGAGAGAGAGGGTTGGTGATACGGTGAGAGGGAGAGAGAGGGTTGGTGACATGGTGAGAGGGAGAGAGAGGGTTGGTGATACGGTGAGAGGGAGAGAAAAGGAGCTAAGGTCAGGGAAGAAGAAGGAGGAGGAGGAGGAAGAAGAGAATGAAGCAAACAGGGGAGGCGAAGAGAAGACAGGAGAGTTAAGCAAGAGGAGGAGCTAAGAGGGGAAGGAAGCAGGGAGGAGGGAAGAGGGAGGGGAGGGGGGAGGGGGGGAGAGGGTGAAAGACGGTTGCCAGGTCGGGAAAAGGAGGGGACGAGAAGAGAGGGTGTGGGGTGGGGGAGAGACAGGAAGCAGGATGGAGAGAGGAGAGGGGACAGAGGTAGTGAGAGGATAAACAAGAGAGGAGAGGAAGTAGTTAAAGAAAGAAGAAGAGAGAAAGAGACAGAGATGAAGATGGAGATGACAGAAACAGATAATAAATAAAAATAATAATAATAATAATAATAATAATAATAATAATAATAAATAACAATAATATCAATAATAATAATAATAATAATAATAATAATAATAATAATAACAATAATATCAATAATAATAATATCAATAATAATAATAATAATAATAATAATAACAATAATAATAATAATAACAATAATATCAATAATAATAATAATAACAATAATAATAATAATAATAATAATAATAATAATAATAAAAACAATAATAATAATAACAATAATAATAATAACAATAATATCAATAATAATAATAATAACAATAATAATAATAATAATAATAATAATAATAATAATAACAATAATAACAATAATAACAATAATAATAATAACAATAATATCAATAATAATAATGATAATAATAATAATAATAATAATAATAATAATAATAATAATAATAAAATAATAATAAAAACAACAATAATAATAAAAAATAATAGTAAAATATAATAATTAACAACAACAACAACAACAATAATAATAATAATAATAATAATAATAATAGTAATAATAAACTTGCATCTTGAGAAATATTATACAAGACTTGATTGAGTTAATAATAATTGGAGTAATTATAGTGTGGTCTATAACTGTTGGTAAATGCTGATAATTCCCTCGTTAGAATTATTGATAAATAATTTATGGACGGCAATTACAGCATTGTTTTGTTGTGTGAGAGACAGAGAGAGAGAGAGAGAGAGAGAGAGAGAGAGAGAGAGAGAGAGAGAGAGAGAGAGAGAGAGAAAGAGAGAGTTAATTATCAAGTATACATGAAAAATTCTTCTCTATATGTGTGTATGTATATCTCTTACGCATACCTGCCATGAATACTTCTTATGACTAATCAATGTTTTATTTCTTATTAATTTATTCTATTCAGTATGAGAGAATTTTTTCCTGTGTATATTGTGGGTTATCTTCCTCCTAGTGTGAGGTAGAGACGTGAGAGGGAGAGATATGAGAGGGAGAGATATGAGAGGGAGAGACGTGAGAGGGAGAGATATGAGAGGGAGAGATGTGTGAGAGGTAGAGATGAGAGGAGATATGTGAGAGGGAGAGATAAGTGAGAGGTAGAGACGTGAGAGGGAGAGATGAGAGGAGAGAGATATGAGAGGGAGAGACGGGAGAGGGAGGAGATATGAGAGGGAGAGATAAGGAGAGGTAGAGACGTGAGAGGGAGAGATGGAGAGGTAGAGAGGAGAGGGAGAGATGGGAGAGGGAGAGAGAGGGAGAGAGAGAGAGATGAGAGGGAGAGACATGAGAGGGAGAGATATGGAGAGGTAGAGACGAGAGGGAGAGAAGTGAGAGGTAGAGATGAGAGGGAGAGACGTGAGAGGGAGAGACGGGAGAGGGAGAGATATGAGAGGGAGATGGAGAGGGAGAGACGTGAGAGGAGAGATGTGAGAGGGAGAGATAAGGGAGGAGAGATGAGAGGGAGAGATAAGGAGAGGGAGATGAGAGGGAGAGATGAGAGGGAGAGATATAGAGAGGTAGAGATGTGAGAGGGAGAGATAAGAGAGGGAGAGATATGTGAGAGGTAGAGATGGGAGAGGGAGAGACAGGAGAGAGAGATGTGAGAGAGAGAGGGGAGAGGTAGAGACGTGAGAGAGAGATGGAGAGGGAGAGACGTGAGAGGGAGAGATAAGTGAGAGGTAGAGATGGAGAGGGAGAGATATGAGAGGGAGAGACAGGAGAGGGAGAGACGTGAGAGGGAGAGACAGGAGAGGAGGAGTGAGAGGAGAGATATGAGAGGGAGAGACGGGAGAGGGAGAGGAGGAGAGGGAGAGACGGGAGGGGAGAGATATGAGGGAGACGGAGAGGTAGAGATATGTGGAGAGTAGAGACGGAGAGGGAGATATGTGAGAGGTAGAGACGTGAGAGGGAGAGATAAGGGAGAGAGAGACGTGAGAGGGAGAAATATGAGAGGGAGAGATGAGAGGGAGAGAGATATGGGAGAGGGAGAGAGTGAGAGGGAGAGATATGGAGAGATAGAGACGTGAGAGGGAGAGATATGTGGCGAGGTAGAGATGGGAGAGGGAGAGATAGTGAGAGGGAGAGATGGGAGGGTAGAGACATGAGAGAGGGAGAGACGAGAGGGAGAGGATATGTGAGAGGTAGAGACGTGAGAGGGAGAGATATGTGAGAGGGGAGAGACGTGAGAGGGAGAGATAGTGGCGAGGTAGACGTGAGAGGGAGAGATAGAGAGGGAGAGACGGGAGAGGGAGAGATATGAGGGAGAGACGTGAGAGGGAGAGACGTGAGAGGGAGAGACGTGAGAGGTAGAGACGTGGAGGGAGAGATATGTGAGGCACAAACGTGAGAGGGGAGATAAGTGAGAGGTACAGACGTGAGAGGGAGAGATATGGAGAGGTAGAGGAGAGGGAGAGATATGTGTGAGGTAGAGACGAGAGGGAGAGAGATGTGAGAGGTACAGACGTGAGAGGGAGAGATATGTGGAGAAGCAGACGTGAGAGGGAGAGAGATATGTGAGAGGTAGAGACGTGAGAGGGAGAGATATGGGAGGTACAGATGAGAGGGAGAGATATGTGAGAGGTACAGACGTGAGAGGGAGAGATATGTGAGAGGTTCCAGACGTGAGAGGGAGAGATATGTGAGAGGTACAGACGTGAGAGGGAGACGAGACGGAGAGAGAGACGGAGAGGAAGCAGGAGAGGGAGGGTGAAACTACTACTACTACTACTACTACTACTACACATAATATTACTACTACTACAACTAATACACTACTAATACTACTACTACTACTACTACTATTACTACTACTACTACATACTACTACTACTACACTACTATTAATATTACTACTACTAATACTACTACTACTTACATTACTACATATTACTATTACTACACTACTACTACTATCACTAAATCATTATTAATATTATACTAATACAACTACACTACTACTACTACTACTACTAATACTACTACTACTAATTACTATTACTACACTACACTACTACTAATACTACTACTACTACTACACATTACTACTATTACTATTATTACTACTAATAACACCCAATAGCAACTTCTGGAAGTGACTGCAGTACACTAACTGTCTCACTTTTAATTCCTTCCATTCCATTTGGATTTTGTGGTTTATGTGTCTGCCTGGTGCTTGTCCAGTCATCTCTCGTGGGGGCGTAGGTTGAGTAGGAGGTAGAAGTGTGTCCGTATGTCCGTTGCTAGGGTGTATATGTACTTAGTTGTACTGTATAGCGTCCTTGTTAATGAATAAATCTGACAACGGACACAGGTTGACCTCAGAGTTTATGCAGGTGTTGGGGCCCAGATGTGTGTTAAGTTGTTGTTTCTCTTTGCTTCTACGTCTATAAGTCTTGTTTGATTCGCCAGTGCGGGCGATGGCTCCATAACTGTGTGGCGGAAACGGACGCGTCTTTGTGTTAGTGGCGCGTGACCTGCTCCCCGGCGTCAATATCCGCCTCTCTTGACCAACGCCGCCAATCCGACAATTACCTTCACACCTTGTTCGGTTACGATTGCTATTGATTTATGGTCAGTTGTGCCACTCCAATTACCTTTTCAAATTCATGCAAATCCTGGTAACCCACTTATTAAACATCAACAAGCGGCGGTGCGCCCCTCCCCAGCCGCGTCTCCCCCGCCTGATGAAGGCGCCGCCGCTCTCATTATCTCTACCTGCCACCTCACCTGTCCCTCCGGGGGGGCGTCCCAACCTTCCCTCCACCAGGGGACGCTCCTGCCCTCTGCCCCACACACACACACACACACACACACACACACACACACACACACACACACACACAGACACACACACACACACACACACACACACACACACACACACACACACACACACACACACACACACACACACACACACACACACACACACACACACACACACACACACGCTGTCTCCTCATCATCACCTCAGGCTGGTGTTGGGCAGCTCAGGGGGACTGATCACACTCCCCTGTGACTCACTCACGCTCTTGTTGTGAGTGATGGAGGTGGTGATGCTGTAGTGGTGGTGATGATGGTGTAGTGGTGACGGTGTTGGTGATGCTGTAGTGGTGGTGATGATGGTGTAGTGGTGACGGTGTTGGTGATGCTGTAGTGGTGATGATGGTGTAGTGGTGACGGTGTTGGTGATGCTGTAGTGGTGGTGATGATGGTGTAGTGGTGACGTGTTGGTGGGATGCTGTAGTGGTGGTGATGATGGTGTAGTGGTGACGGTGTTGGTGATGCTGTAGTGGTGTGATGGTGTAGTGGTGACGGTGTTGGTGATGCTGGTGATGATGTAGGTGGGTGACGTGTTGGTGATGCTGTAGTGGTGGTGATGATGGTGTAGTGGTGACGGTGTTGGTGATGCTGTAGTGGTGATGATGGTGTAGTGGTGACGAGGTGGTGATGCTGTAGTGGTGTGATGATGGTGTAGTGGTGACGGTGTTGGTGATGCTGTAGTGGTGGTGATGATGGTGGTGGTGACGGTGTTGGTGATGCTGTAGTGGTGTGATGATGGTGGTGGTGACGGGCTTGGTGATGCTGCAGTGGTGGTGATGATGGTGTAGTGGTGATGGTGTTGGTGATGCTGTAGTGGTGGTGATGATGGTAGTGGTGATGTGTAGTGGTGACGGTGTTGTGATGCTGTAGTGGTGGTGATGATGGTGTAGTGGTGAGCGGATGGTGATGGCGGTGGTGATGATGGTGTAGTGGTGATGGTGTTGGTGATGCTGCAGTGGTGGTGATGATGGTGTAGTGGTGATGTGTTGGTGATGCTGCAGTGGTGGTGATGATGGTGTAGTGGTGATGGTGTTGGTGATGCTGCAGTGGTGGTGATGATGGTGTAGTGGTGACGGTGTTGGTGATGCTGTAGTGGTGGTGATGATGGTGTAGTGGTGAGTGGTGTTGGTGATGCTGTAGTGGTGGTGATGATGGTGTAGTGGTGATGGTGTTGGTGATGCAGTGGTGGTGGGATGATGGTGTAGTGGTGATGGTGTTGGTGATGCTGTAGTGGTGGTGATGATGGTGTAGTGGTGACGGTGTTGGTGATGCTGTAGTGGTGGTGATGATGGTGTAGTGGTGATGGTGTTGGTGATGCTGTAGTGGTGGTGATGATGGTGTAGGTATGGTGTTGGTGATGCTGCAGTGGTGGTGATGATGGTGTAGTGGTGACGGTGTTGGTGATGCTGTAGTGGTGATGATGATGGTGTAGTGGTGACGGTGTTGGTGATGCTGCAGTGGTGGTGATGATGGTGTAGTGGTGATGGTGTTGGTGATGCTGTAGTGGTGGTGATGATGGTGTAGTGGTGACGGTGTTGGTGATGCTGCAGGTGGTGATGATGGTATAGTGGTGATGGTGTTGGTGATGCTGTAGTGGTGGTGATGATGGTATAGGTGATGGTGTTGGTGATGATGCAGTGGTGGTGATGATGGTGCAGTGGTGATGGTGTTGGTGATGCTGCAGTGGTGGTGATGATGGTGTAGTGGTGATGGTGTTGGTGATGCTGTAGTGGTGGTGATGATGGTGTAGTGGTGTTGTAATGGTGATTTAGTTGTTGGGGAGGTCATCAGCAACACGTCAGAAGCGTGTATCTGACATCTTGGTTGTAGTCAGCAACACGCAGGAAAGGTGTATCTGACATCTTGGTTGTAGTCCTCGTCAGCAACACGTCAGAAGGTGTATCTGACATCTTGGTTGTAGTCCTCGTCAACAGCACGTCAGAAGGTGTATCTGACATCTTGGTTGTAGTCCTCGTCAGCAACACGTCAGAAGGTGTATCTGACATCTTGGTTGTAGTCCTCGTCAGCACGTCAGAAGGTGTATCTGACATCTTGGTTGTAGTCCTCGTCAGCAGCACGTCAGAAGAAGGTGTATCTGACATCTTGGTTGTAGTCTCGTCAGCAACACGTCAGGAGTGTATCTGACATCTTGGTTGTAGTCTCGTCAGAAGGTGTATCTGACATCTTGGTTGTAGCCTCGTCGCAGCACGTCAGAAGAAGGTGTATCTGACATCTTGTGGTGGTGGTCGTCAGCAGCGCGTCAGGAGAAGGTGTATTCGTTCTTCACTCACCGTCAGCCACCCAACCCAGCCACCAGCGCCGCCTCAATTACTATCAAGTGTGTTGGTGCCGCCATCACCGCTAACGCCCCGCGGTGTGGCGCCTGCCGCGGCGTTGTGCGCTGTTATCGGTGATCGTGGCGGCATATCTTGCATCAGCACCTGAATAATTCATGACGGCCACGCTAGCGTCACCCTTCCTCTGGTCATGCAATTCTGCAAAGCCCGGTGTGGGGTCACCCAGCGCTGCCAGGGGGTTGAGTTACAGCCTGCCTCCGGGGGCCGGGGCCTGGAGACTGGTACACACATAAACATCTTAATATTTCAGAAGACAGACATAAATAAATAGGAATATAAATTTAAAGTCTCGGAGCCCGTGAAATAGGTTACCTGAGCTGGTCAAAATGCAGGGCAGACTCCGGGTTTTGGCAACACTGTAAGTTGAAGGCGGGGAGATCGTGCTGGGAATGTGTGGAGGCGGAGGAGCCACTTCCTCGCCTCCCTCTGTATCACAACTCCCCACACATTTTTCTCCCGCCCTCTTAAGCCTGGGTGGTCGTGACACTACTAGTGGCCTCCGTCAGCCCCTCGCCGCCGCCCGCTTTTTTTTATTCACTTCTTAGCTGGAGCCGTTGTGGCCGCGTATCAATCTTACATGTTGGCGCTGATGCCTTGGCTGCTGCGTGCTGTGGGGTGCTGTGTGCTGTGTGCTTTAGGGTGCTGTGTGCTGTGTGCTTTAGGGTGCTGTGCTGTGTGTGGACTGTGACGGATGGCGGTGCTGTGTTTGCTGGGTGCTGCGTGCTGTGCTGTGTGCTATAGGTGCTGTGCTGTGCTGTGGACTGTGACGGATGGTGGGTGCTGTGTGCTGTGCTGTGGACTGTGACGGATGGCGGTGCTGTGTTGTGCTGTGGGTGCTGTGGACTGTGACGGATGGTGGGTGCTGTGTGCTGTGCTGTGACTGTGACGGATGGCGGTGCTGTGTTGTGCTGTGGGGTGCTGTGCTGTGTGCTGTAGGTGCTGTGCTTGCTGTGGACTGTGACGGATGGTGGGTGCTGTGTGCCGTGCTGTGGACTGTGGTGGATGGTGGTGCTGTGCTGTGCTGTGCTGTAGGGTGCTGCGCTGTGTGCTATAGGGTGCTGTGCTGTGCTGTGGACTGTGACGGATGGTGGGTGCTGTGTGCTGTGCTGTGGACTGTGACGGATGGCGGTGCTGTGTTGTGCTGTGGGGTGCTGGTGGTGCTGTAGGGTGCTGTGCTTTGCTGTGGACTGTGAGGATGGTAGTGCTGTGCCGTGCTGGACTGTGGTGATGGTGGGTGCTGTGCTGTGCTGTGCCAGTAGGGTGCTGCGTGCCGTGCTGTGGACTGTGGTGATGGCGGGTGCTGTATAGTATCGAATTCTGAATTGATCGTCTTTAAGAGGCGTGGAGAAGTGGCGGTAAGACGCTGGGTGGTTCTCCTCCCTCACCTCTCATTTCACCTCCCCACCTCCTCCTCCTCACCTCACCTCCTCCTCCTCTCCCTCACCTCACCTCCTCACCTCCTCACCTCACCTCCCTCCCTCACCTCCTCACTCTC
>NW_024734362.1:980000-1002500 GCF_018991925.1 Homarus americanus | reverse complement strand
CAAAGTTTATGTTAATGGAACGACTTTGTGTGTTTAAACTTTGTGTTGAATGTTGAGGTTTTACTTGTGGTGATCATGGCTGCCTTACCTGTTGAGATGGTCACACACACCTGTTGGCTCTCTTGATTACCTGTGATTTGTTGACTGGTTGACTACTGATTGACTGGTTGACTGACTGAGAAATTGGTTGGTTGTTTGATGGACTGATTGACTTATTGACTGATTGGTTGGTTGACTGACTGATTAACTGACTGACTGACTGATTGACTGACTAGGTGAATCATTGACTGACTGATTGATTGGTTGTTTGACTAACTGATTGACTGGTTGACTGAGTGATTTACTGATTGACTGACTAGGTGAATCATTGACTGGCTGACTGATTAGCTGACTGAATGATTTTGATTGTCAGGTGAGGGCGGGCCAGGACAGGTGAGGGCGGGCCAGGACAGGTGAGGGCGGGCCAGGACAGGTGAGGGCGGGCCAGGACAGGTGAGGGCGGCCTATACAATTAGTGACGTAGCTAATGGTTATAACTTATTACATGGTTAAGAAAAATTAGGCCTAACAAGTAGTGTACCTGGCGTGTGTGTGTGTGTGTGTGTGTGTGTGTGTGTGTGTGTGTGTGTGTGTGTGTGTGTGTGTGTGTACTGACCCATAATCTACTTACATCAACTTTTCTACTTGATTTTCTTTCCTATTTTTCTATTATTATTTTTTTCATTGTTTTTTGTTTTGTCTTCTTTCACGAATCTATCTATCTATCTATCTATCTATCTATCTATCTATCTATCTATCTATCTATCTATCTATCGATCTAAGTACAGGTCGTAGAGTATTATGTAAGTGTAAGTGTGTTTTAGAAAGAAGGTGGAGCTGTTATAAGTAATTAAGTGTTGTAAAGTGCTTGAGTGACGCAATGAGTAATTGAGTGTGTTTGAGTGACGCGATAAGTAATTGAGTATTGTAAAGTGTTTGAGTGACGCAATAAGTAATTGAGTGTGTTTGAGTGACGCGATAAGTAATTGAGTATTGTAAAGTGTTTGAGTGACGCAATAAGTAATTGAGTGTGTTTGAGTGACGCGTTAAGTTAGAGTGTTGTAAAGTGTTTGAGTGACGCACGTTGGCTGATTCTAATGTGTAAAAAAAATATATGATATAAAAATTATCATTGTAACACGAAAGACAGTGTTCCATTTTGTGTGTGTGTGTGTGTGTGTGTGTGTGTGTGTGTGTGTGTGTGTGTGTGTGTGTGTGTGTGTGTGTGTGTGTGTGTGTGTGTGTGTGTGTCGATAACTAGACCAATAATTATCTCCATTACGACTTAAAGTTCCATAGTTGTTTAATGAGTCATCGTACACAAGGCAGCCAGAGTTAGGAAATAAAGACTGGTTAAGTATTGTTCAGTATTTTTTGTGCCTGCCTGAACAAACATGGCGGCTTTGTTTACCTGGCACTGTCAACACGGTGCTGCTGTTTTTATACTACATTATATTTCTACCTTCTCCCTCCTCCTCCTCCTCCCTCCCTGTCATAATATGTAGAGAGGAGGGAGGTGAGGAAGGGGTGAGGAAGAACCTGAGGTGAGGGGGTGGGGGTGAGGGGAGAGGGGTGGGGAGAGAACCTGAGGGGGTGAGGAGGTGAGGGGGTGAGGAGGTGAGGGGGTGAGAGAGAGGGGGTGAGGGAGGTGGGGAGAGAGAACCTGAGGGAGGGATAGGGGGTGAGGTGAGGGGTGAGCGAGGGGGTGGGGGTGAGGGAGGGGGTGAGGGGTTGATCACCTTTTTAAACAAGAGTACGTCAGGTTTAGAACAAAGATTAGGTATAATATACATATTTGTCTGCCTTCCTCTCTCCTGTCTCCTTACTTCCCTTCTCTCCTCCCTCTTCCTCCTCCTTCCCTCTCTCTCTCTCTCTCTCCTCTCTCTCTCTCTCTCCTCTCTCTCTCTCTCTCTCTCTCTCTCTCTCTCTCTCTCTCTCTCTCTCTCTCTCTCTCTCTCCCTCATCCCTACTTCCCTCCCCCCTCCTTCCCTCCCTCCTTCCCCCTCCCTCCTTCCCCTCTCTCCTCCCTCTTCCCTCCCTCCTTCCCCTCTCTCCTCTCCCTCTCTTCCCCCCTCCATCTCCTCCCTCCTACTTCCCTCCTCCTTCCCTTCCTCCTTCCCCCCTCTCTCCTCCCTCTTCCCTCCCTCTTCCCCCCTCTCTCTCTCTCCTCCCCTCTTCCTCCCTCCCCCCCCCCTCTCTCTCTCCTCTCTCTTCCCCCCCTCCATCCCCTACTCCCTCCCCTCTTCCCTCCCTACTTCCTCTTCCCTGGTATGCGCATTTCCAATCTTCTCACATATTTTTCTTGTTGTAAAATAACGATAATAACACAGAAACTATATTAGTAGTCGTAAACCTGTGCCATGAGCGTCCGACACACACACACACACACACACACACACACGCACACACACACACACACACACACACACACACACACACCACACACACACACACCATCCCCTCAGTATAAGTTAGGTTAGGTTAAACTAGTTGATCCGAATTTACATATGAATCAATATTTCGGATTTTTCGGGACAGCATAACCCAGTTCGGAGGTTCGGGTTCGGTGTTCGGGTTCTGAGGTTCGGTGTTCGGGTTCGGAGGTTCGGTGTTCGGGTTCCGGAGGTTCGGTGTTCGGGTTCGGAGGATTCGGTCAGCAGAGGATTCATTCCACTCAACCGTATTTAGAGGAAAGTATACACCCTATTTAGTGTATATTTCTGTGTGTATATTCTTAGTGTATTATACAGTATAGTAATTATTGTATATTATTGTCGCTTTTAATTCATTTTATTTAAAGTTTTCTGACATGGACGTATTATTATTGTTATTATTATTATTATTATTATTATTATTATGAGTAGTAGAAGTAGTAGTATTTATTATTATTATTATTTATTATTATTATTATTATGAGTAGTAGTAGTATGAGTAGTTTAAAAAGTAGTAGTAGTAGTAGTAGTAGTAGTAGTAGTAGTAGTAGTAGTAGTAGTAGTATCAGTAGCATATGAGATTATAAACAAAAATAACAAAAACAACTTCAACCTCCCAAAAATAATCCCTCCTTGGAAACAAATTATAAATAAACAAAGAAAATAATAAATAAACCAGAAAAATTAATAAATTATCCAAGAAATTAATAAATAAATCAATAAATCGAGCCGATAAATACATAAATAAACACAAAATAAATAACTAATGCGAGAGAGAGAGAGAGCGAGAGAGAGAGAGAGAGAGAGAGAGAGAGAGAGAGAGAGAGAGAGAGAGAGAGAGAGAGAGAGAGAGAGAGAGAGAGAGACCAGCTACTTAGGGGGGGTAAGTCAGGTCGCGTGTCCACACCTCCTACCTGTAATGATTGCTGTAATGAAACATAACAGGCATTACAGTGAGGTCATTACACTTCTCTGGGGGCCTCTGTGGTTTTTTTATATTGTCTGCCATTCACTCCGCCGTAATTATAATGATGTACACGTGAGAGGGGAAGGTGAGAGGGAGTGAGGGGGGAGGGGGAAGTGGGATAGAAGGGGGATTAGGTGTAAGGGAGGTGGAGGGAAGGGGAGTTGGGGGGTGGAGGTTGTGGAGGGAATTGGATTATGGAGGGAAGGGGAGGTGTGGAGGGAAGGGAAGGAAGGGTAGCGAGGAGGTTGAGGGAGTGGGGGGGAGGGGAGGGCGGTTATCAGAAACACATTATGGAAGAAGTTGCTTGTGTGATATGGTGCTTTGGGCTGGTGTCTGGTTCTTGTGGGAGAGCGTTAGAGTGCGTTATGTTTACGTGTGTTTCTCTGGGGGAGTTCTGGAGTGTGTTGTAGTGAAGCGCTAGAGTGCGGTGCAAGGATATCTGCCATTTTAAGGGAGCGAACTAAAACACACTCTACCAAGGGTCTTCGCCTTAAGGTCCTCAGGAAGTGCGTTGTCATGGTTACTGGCCTATTAGTGTCTCATAGTGTGTTGTCATGGTTGCTGGCCTTTTAAGTGTCTCATAAGTGCGTTGTCATGGTTACTGGCCTTTTAAGTGTCTCATAAGTGTGTTGTCATGGTTGCTGGTCATTTAAGTGTCTCATAAGTGCGTTGTCATGGTTACTGGCCTTTTAAGTGTCTCATAAGTGTGTTGTCATGGTTGCTGGCCATTTAAGTGTCTCATAAGTGCGTTGTCATGGTTGCTGGCCTTTTAAGTGTCTCATAAGTGTGTTGTCATGGTTGCTGGCCATTTAAGTGTCTCGGAGGGGGGAGGGTGGGGGGTGTTGGCCTTTTCATCGAGTGTGTGGCATGTGTGTGTCGTGCTGGGCAGCCGTTTGTCTCGGGTGAAGACTTTGTAAGGTGCGTACTGTTCCCTCGAGGCTCATCCACGCTTTTTGTTGACATTCATTTGTAATGATTCTTGTCACGAATTAATGTAGCCATTTTTTGTTATCGATGACTTACCCGGCTGTTACGTGTAATAATTATGAGGAGATTATTGCTTGTTAGCCAGATTGTGTTTTGTTTTTTTATTTCTTTGTGTCGTTATGGTTTATGCTGACGTGAATGATGCCACACACACACACACACACACACACACACACACACACACACACACACATCATTCTTCTGTGCCCTCAACTCACTCAAGTCCTCCTGAACTCAGCTCCGGTATCGTCACCCATCATAACACCTTCCAGTAGTCAACAACACCTTAGACTGGTCGAGATGTAAACAAAACAACAACGCATCTGATCCTCCCTACAAGGTGTCAGATCCCGTGTGAAGGTGCGGTGTTGGGGGTCTGAATCTGTGTATAGAAGTGATGTAAGATCTTAGTATCATTAGCATACATGGAAGACGAGAGAGAGAGAGAGAGTTTATCTACAGGCACTGATGCAGAAGACTAATTGGATGGGATCTAAGCTATGCCCTTGGTGGACGCCGCTTAGTACCTCACCCCAGTCATAAGTCTAAATATTTTAACTCTGTGGCTTCTGTTATGCAAGAGAAGGACATTAACTTTGTGTCGTACAGAAGATAAATATTAACTCAGTATTTGTCATGCAAGAGAGGTTCATTATCTGTCTATTGTCATGCAAGAGAGAGAGACATTAACTCTGTTTCTGTCATGCAAGAGAGGTGAAGATAATGTACCACGTGTTAACTCTGACATACCTTCATAAATGTGTAGGTTGCTCAGTAGACGCCCATGTGGATCTTTGCCAAATATTTCCATAAACTGTGTGTGTGTGTGTGTGTGTGTGTGTATGTGTTCCTCGTTCACACCGTCTAGGATATGTCCCCTTCCTCACACACTCTCCTGTCCTACCCCTTTCACACCGCCCCACACCCCTCGCCACCCCTCAACAGACCTCCCTCACCCCTCAACAGCCCTCCTTTGCACCTCCCTCACCCCTCCCCACCCCTCCCTCACACCCCTCACCCCTCCCCACCTCAACACCCTCCTCACACCTCCCTCAGCACCCTTCCCCACCCCCACACCTCCCTCACCTCCTCACCTCCCACCTCACCCTCACCTCCCACCCCTCCTCACCTCAACACCTCCTCAACACCCCTCTCAACACTTTCCCACCACCACCTCACCACTCCTCCCACTCACCTCCTCACCCTCAACACCTTCCCACCCCTCAACACCTCAACACCTCCCACCTCAACACAGTGCCTGTTATTACACAGAATACAATAAAACTCGAGCGTCCACTTACACCATTTAAATGGATGGTAACATGCGAGCGAGGAGTCTCCCTCCTCCCACACCCCAACACGACATGCAAGCTACTCACCCTCCCCATTCTCCCCAACACGACATATGCTAGCTATCTCCTCTCCTCCCAACCTTCCCCAACAGGACAAACTACCTCCCTCCTCTCCATCTCACCCCCCCCAGCACAAGCTATCCCCTTCACTCTTCCCTCCCCATCACCACACACTCTTCTTCTCTCTTACCCCCCAACACTGTACGAGCGCCACCCACCTCCACCCTTCCTTCCTCCTACACCTTCCCCTCACCATCTCCTCGCCCCTCTCACTAAAGGTTTCTCCCCGTAATTCAGTAGTATTATAAGACTCTGAGGACCCGTGCATAATCCAATTACCTGGAGAGAAAGAGTGAGAGGAGAAGGTGGCGTGTGTGATCATGAACCTTCACTGTGTTTACTTGTGAATTATGGCACCGCCGATCATTTCCTGCCGCTGTGTGTACCGTGGCTGTCTGTGTGTACCCTGGCTGTCTGTGTGTACCGTGGCTGTCTGTGTGTACCGTGGTGGTCTGTGTGTACCGTGGCTGTCTGTGTGTACCGTGTGGTCTGTGTGTACCCTGGCTGTATGTGTGTACCCTGGCTGTCTGTTCTATGTACACCGAGGAGGTAGCAAGGAGGAGGAGGAGGGTGTGATAGAGAGGAGAGGAGAGGAGGAGGAGGAAGAGGGAGGAGGGGAGGCGAGACAGGTCATGTAATAATTTGTGTTGAGAGCAAACAGTCAGCCACTTCGACCCACCTCACATGACCCCTCCACCACACCTCCACACACTACACACCACTCACTCAACCACCACCTCACACCTCACACCACACATCCACCACCACACCACCACACCTCCACCACACATCCACCACCACCACCACACATGTTAATGGTCACCTGCTGATGGAGAAAATTTTAATATTTGGCTTCTTCTATTTTGTTGGCCAGAGAGCTCAGGGTTGTGAGGTTGTAGTACAGGTGTTGTGAGGTTGTAGTACAGGGTGTTGGGAGGCTGTAGCAGGTGTTGTGAGGTTGTAGTACAGGTGTTGGGGTTGTAGTACAGGTGTTGTGGGGTTGTAGCACAGGTGTTGTGGGGTTGTAGTACAGGTGTTGTGAGGTTGTAGTACAGGTGTTGTGGGGTTGTAGTAAGGTGTTGTGGGGTTGTAAAACAGGTGTTTGGGGTTGTAGTACAGGTGTTGTGGGGTTGTGGTACAGGTGTTGTGAGGTTGTAGTACAGGTGTTGTGGGGTTGTAGTACAGGTGTTTGGGGTTGTAGTACAGGTGTTGGGGTTGTAGTACAGGTGTTGGGGAGGTCTGTGGTACAGGTGTTGTGAGGTTGTAGTACAGGTGTTGTGGGGTTGTAGTACAGGTGTTGGGAGGCTGTGACAGTGTGGTGAGGTTGTAGTACAGGTGTTGTGGGGTTGTAGTACAGGTGTTGTGAGGTTGTAGTACAGGTGTTGTGGGGTTGTAGTACAGGTGTTGTGAGGTTGTAGTACAGGTGTTGTGAGGTTGTAGTACAGGTGTTGTGGGGTTGTAGTACAGGTGTTGTGGAGGTTGTAGTACAGGTGTTAGGGGTTGTAGTACAGGTGTTGTGGGGGTTGTGTGCACAGGTGTTGTGAGGTTGTAGTACAGGTGTTGTGGGGTTGTAGTACAGGTGTTGTGGAGGTTGTAGTACAGGTGTGGGTGGGGAGTACAGGTGTTGTAAGGTTGTAGTACAGGTGTTGTGGAGGTTGTAGTACAGGTGTTGTGGGGTTGTAGTACAGGTGTTGTGGGAGGTTGTAGTACAGGTGTTGTGGGGTTGTAGTACAGGTGTTGTGGGGTTGTACAGGTGTTGTGGGGTTGTAGTACAGGTGTTGTGGGGTTGTAGTACAGGTGTTGTGAGGTTGTAGTACAGGTGTTGTGGGGTTGTGTACAGGTGTTGTGAGGCTGTAGTACAGGTGTTCTGGGGTTGTAGTGCAGGTGTTGTGGGGTTGTAGTACAGGTGTTGTGGGGTTGTAGTACAGGTGGTTAGGGGGTTGTAGTACAGGTGTTGTGGAGGTTAGCATAGGTGTTTTGGGGTTGTAGTACAGGTGTTGTGGGGGTTGTAGTACAGGTCTTGTGGGTTATAGTACAGGTGGGCAGGAGGCTGTAGTACAGGTGTTGTGGGGTTGTAGTACAGGTGTTGTGGGGGTTGTAGCACAGGTGTTGTGGGAGGTTGTAGTACAGGTGTTGTGGAGGTTGTAGTACAGGTGTTGTGGAGGTTGTAGTACAGGTGTTGTGAGGTTGTAGGTACAGGTGTTGTGGAGGTTGTAGTACAGGTGTTGTGGGGTTGTAGTACAGGTGTTGTGGGGTTGTAGTACAGGTGTTGTGGGGGTTGTACAGGTGCTGTGGGGTTGAAATGCAGGTGTTGTGGGGTTGTAGTACAGGTGTTGTTGGGTTGTAGTACAGGTGCAGGGGGTAGTGCAGGTGTTGTGGGGTTGTAAAAGCAGGTGTTGTGGGGTTGTAGTACAGGTGTGGGGTTGTAGTACAGGTGTGTGGGGAGCAGTGTGGGGTTGTAGTACAGGTGTTGTGGGGTTAGAATGCAGGTGTTGTGGGGTTGTAGTACAGGTGTTGTGGGGTTGTAGTGCAGGTGTTGGAGGTTGTAGCAGGTGTTGTGGGGTTGAAGTGCAGGTGTTGTGGGGTTGTAGTACAGGTGTTGTGGGGTTGTAGCAGGTGTTGTTGGGTTGAGTGCAGGTGTTGTGGGGCAGGTGCAGGTGTTGTGGGGTTGTAGCAGGTGTTGTGGGGTTGTAGTGCAGGTGTTGTGGGGTTGTAGTGCAGGTGTTGTTGGGTTAGTACAGGTGTTGTGGGGTAGTACAGGTGGGGTTGTAGTACAGGTGTTGTGGGGTCGTAGTGCAGGTGTTGTGGGGTTGTAGTACAGGTGTTGTGGGGTTGTAGTACAGGTGGTGGGGTTGTAGTAGAGCTGAAGCCTATGTCTCTGAACTGGTAGAACGAGCTTTGCTCTTTGTCTTTCTCCATTCGTGACCAATGACAGACTCGCACACAAGCCTGGGGTGCTGTGGTGAGAGCGGCCGGGGGGACAACTCTCAGTCAGGAAGGAAGGAAGGAAGGAAGGGAGGGAGGGAATGAAGGAAGGAAGGAAGGAAGGAAGGAAGGAAGGAAGGAAGGAAGAAGAAGGGAGGTTTCAGAAGATGTGTTGTAAAAAAGGAAAAATCACTATCTCACCCATTCACTTTCAACTACTCAATCAGTCAGTCACTCTCTCTCTCTCTCTCTCTCTCTCACACACACACACACACACACACACACATCACTGTTCACATACAAACAAAAGAACACAGATTACACATCCGGTATTCTACAGGACTTTGCCATCGAGTCAAAAATTATAATCCATTTGTTCGTGTCGGAAAAATGCCTCAACATCAAAGTGAGCAAAATCAGCTGTGTAAACCTGAATTAATGAAAGTAAAACTGCGAATTCTCATTTGTTGCAAAGTATAAGGTTAGACAACAACGGTGCAAAAGTTGCCATGGCAAAGTTTCAATGATGAAAGTTAATGATAGAATTCAGGGGACAGCAGTATTGCCAGGCTAGGGAGTGGACCCCTTAGTGAAAACGAAACGCCACGCTGGTCTTTCAATCACCCAACCAACCATGTTAAGTTTTGGTGTTATTTTAGCCCCCAGAAACATTGGTAAGGATTAGTTGGGACTCAGTTTACTTCAACACATGAATGGTGGCTCTTGTGAATATATTGTTCTTCGTTTTTGTTTATTGTGATCAGATAATATAAATGTACTGAGAGGGAAGGATTTGTATTTGCTGTGTGTGTGTGTGTGTGTGTGTGTGTGTGTGTGTGTGTGTGTGTGTGTGTGTGTGCTGGTGCCTGCCTCGTGGGATAGATAGATTGATTGATAGATAGATACCGTACATACATAAATATATATACGTAGGTCAGGTTAGGTTAAGTTAGCGTTAGGTTAGGTTAAGTTAGCGTTAGGTTAGGTTAGGTTAATCTTCAGGTGACCCCCATAATAAATGTTGTTATACACTTGATAACATACACCAAGGTTCTTTAATATCTCACCTGTAAGTCATTTTCCTTAATTAGCCGCGTCAGATCAGGTAAAATGATGATAATTCTTGCTGACTTATGCTGACTTCTGGCTGACATCTACTGACTCCTAGTAACTCCTCCTGACTCTAAGCTCACTCTCTTTCTTGTTGACTCCTGACTTCCTGACGATAGAGGTGACAAACAACAAACCCACAGGTGAGCTGGAGTAACAACAATGGACTCAACATGAATGACGATAAAAAGCTCATAACGTCGACACCTGAATCACTCTCTGCTACCTCGTCGACTTATACTGAAGGTCGAGGTCGAATTTATACTGAAGGTCGAGGTCGAATTTATACTGATGGTCGAGGTCGAATTTATACTGATGGTCGAGGTCGATTCACCAAGTTTAGGAAGCCTCTACACTTATTTTTTTCCGTGCTCTTAATCTCCGTCTCTGAGAGCAACATTGGTTACATTATTTTTTGGAGACTGAGGCTTTGTTATTTTTACGGTGGCGTCGCTGTCAAAGCCTGGCGGTAGTAGTGAGTCGTAGAGAGGTGGGTCGTCATTCAGAAAGAAACGGTGATGATTGGTCGGTGGGTCGTCATTCCAGAAGAAACGGTGATGATTGGTCGGTGGGTCGTCACTCCAGAAGAGAAACGGTGGTGATTGGTCGGTGGGTCGTCATTCAGAGAAGAGAAACGGTGGTGATTGGTCGGTGGGTCGTCCTTCAGAGAAGAGAAACGGTGATGATTGGTCGGTGGGTCATCACTCAGAGAAGAGAAATGGGCGGTGATTGGTCGGCTATGGCTCAATGCTTCCAGCCAATCCTCGACAACGCTTCGGGGGTTAACGGGTGTCAGTTAACCTTAATAGAACAGGTGTAAAGTGAGAGGTGAGAGTACACCTGTAGAGATAGAGTACACCTGTAGAGATAGAGAGGCACACCTGTAGAGATAGAGAGAGAGTACACCTGTAGACATAGAGAGAGTAGTGTGTAGAGATGAGAGAGAGAGTACAGGTTGGGAGGACAGAGTACTGAGACCTGGCACCTCTCGACTAGAGACACACAACACCACCAGTCAACACTCGTGCCCCTCCACCGTCAGTCACCTACGATGGGGGAAGGACATCTGCGGAAAACTGACAGGAGGAGATGGCTGAGGTGTGAGGGCAGGTGGGAGAGATGGCTGAGGTGTGGGACAGGTGGGGGGCTGGAGACAGGTGGAGATGGCTAGGTGTGAGACAGGTGGGAGAGATGGCTGAGGTGGGAGACAGGTGGGAGATGGCTGAGGTGTGAGACAGGTGGGAGAGATGGCTGAGGTGTGAGACAGGTGGAGATGGCTGGGTGTGGGACAGGTGGGAGATGGCTGAGGTGGGGAGACAGGTGGGAGAGATGGCTGGGGTGTGGGACAGGTGGGAGAGATGGCTGAGGTGTGAGACAGGTGGGAGAGATGGCTGAGGTGTGAGACAGGTGGGAGAGATGGCTGGGGGGGACAGGTGGGAGAGAGATGGCTGAGGGGGACAGGTGGGAAGAGAGATGGGGGAAAGGGGAGAGATGGCTGAGGTGTGAGACAGGTGGGAGAGATGGCTGAGGTGTGAGACAGGTGGGAGAGAGATGCAGGGTGAGACAGGTGGAGAGATGGCTGAGGGTGGGAGACAGGTGGGAGATGGCTGAGGTGGAGACAGGTAACGAGACAGGTGAGAGATGGCTGGCAGGTGGGAGACAGGTGGGAGACAGGTGGGGAACAAGAAGGTGAGGATAAGTGTTGTAGCGACATAAGAGAATCAATAAGTGGCAGAACTAATGATAAATGTGAGGCAGGAGGAACACTTGAGTTTAATGTACACAATAAAATGACAGAAATATACTCAGGTGGACGATACAGGCACAATGGTATGAGATATTGGTGTCAGGAGTGTGGGCAGAGGCTGGGTGGGCGTGAGGCTCACGCCCACCCAAGTGAATGTGTTCCCGCCCATAATAAACACCTTAAAGTTAACATCGTCTGGACAACTGAATCACACACAACCTAACCTACCAATCCAACCTAATCCTAAAATCTAACCCAATCCTAACCTAATCTGACCTAATCTAACCTAATCTAACCTAACTAACCTAATCTCCTAATCCAACCTAACCTAACCTAACACAACCTGACCTCCCAGCTCAGAGATGAACTGCCACCACCCAAAGTGTGTGAGAGAGAGAGAGAGAGAGATGTGGCATACCCACTCACTGTTTACCTATCTCCTGTTACCACCCTCACCATACACCCTCCACCATGCCACACCTCCACACCATACACCACACCTCCACACTGTTACCACACACCCTTAACACGCCCACACCCACACTGTAATACCCACATCTCACCTAGTATACAACTAATACACATACCTCTCTTTCCTACAGTGGCTGTCCATCTCCACCCCCACAGTGTAGCAGAGTGTCACTGCACCCCCACAGTACACAGGGTCAGCTACACCCATTCTTAGCTGTGTAGTGTTCATTATGTGTACCTACTGAGTGTCCTGGTACACCTCTGGATATATCATGGCATAGCATTATATTATACCCCGTGTGTGTGTGTGTGTGTGTGTGTGTGTGTGTGTGTGTGATGAAATGATGTGTGTGTGTGTGTGTGTGTGTGCACAGGTGCTGTGTATACGATGCAAGTGTCAATAAAATGTATGCATATGTGCGTGTGTGTGGAGATTGTATATGCATGTGCAGTACGTGTGTGTGTGTGTGTGTGTGTGTGTGTGTGTGCAGATTTCTGGGGTGTAAAAATGCTAACATACAACTTACACACACACATGTAGGTTGGGGATCTAAAGGTTCATTACAGCATAAATGTTATGTATTACACTGTATGAGGGAGGTGTATGTGTGTGTGTATAGTACTGTAGGATGGTGAGTTCATGTGTATGTGGGTGTAATATACAGAGTGGGTGTAATAAACAAGTGGGTGTAGCCTGGTGTAATAAAACAAAATTAGATTGTACTGTATGGTAAAGAGGCGAACAGGTTGTGTATAACGGCGTGGTGGTCAGGTGTACACAGTGGGTGGGTGGGTGTAGTGGGGGTGTAGAGGTATGACCCCAGGGACCTGAGTACTCTCTGGGGGGGAGGAGGAGGAGCAAGTGTCGTAACAAAGGACTAGGCCTACACCCAGAGCCTACTCAATGAATTCCTCCTCCAGGCCTATGGTTAATTTGTCACAGGATACTACTGTTTCTCTCCCGGCCATAGGTAGTGTGTGGGGTCATGGTAGTGTGTGGGGCCATAGGTGAAATTGGGGCCATAGATGGTGTGTGGGGCCATGGCACTGTGTGGGGCCATGGTGTGTGTGGGGCCATGGGTGGTGTGTGGGGCCAAGTGCTGTGTGGGGGCCATGGTACTGTAGTGGGGCCATGGGTAGTGTGTGGGGCCATATGCTGTGTGGGGGCCATAGGTACTGTGTGGGGCCATAGGTAGTGTGTGGGGCCATATGTGAGTGTGTGGGGCCATAGGCACTGTGTGGGGCCATTAGTACTAATGTGGGGCCGTGTTGGTGTGTGGGGCCATGGTACTGTGTGGGGCCATAGGTAGTGTGTGGGCCATAGGTAATGTGTGGGGGCCATGGTGGTGTGTGGGCCATAGGTACTGTGTGGGGCCATGGGCAGTGTGTGGGGCCATAGGTAATGTGTGGGGCCATGGGTAGTGTGTGGGGCCATAGGTAGTGTGTGGGGCCATAGGTAGTGTGTGGGAGCCATGGAAATGCTGTGTGGGGCCATGGAAGTAATGTGTGGGGCCATAGGTAATGTGTGGGGCCATAGGTACTGTGTAATAGTCCATAGGTACTGTGTGGGGCCATAGGTGAGCCGTGTGTGGGGCCATAGGTACTGTGTGGGGCCATAGGTACTGTGTGGGGCCATAGGCAATGTGTGGGCCATAGAGTAATGTGGGGTCCATAGGTACTGTGTGGGGCCTGATAATGTGTGGGCATAGGTAATGTAAATGAGGCCATAGGTACGTGTGGGAGCCATAGGTAATGTGTGGGACATGGTAATGTGTGGGGTCATAGGTACTGTGTGGGCCATAGTGTGTGTGGGGCCATGGAAAATGTGTGGGGCCATAGGTAATGTGTGAGGTCATGGCATGTGTGGGCATAGGTAGTGTGTGGGGAACATAGGTAATGTGTTGAGACCATGGGTGTGTGGGGCCATAGAGTATGTGTGGGGTCATGGGTAATGTGTGGGGTCATAGGTACTGTGTGGGACCATAGGTAATGTGTGGGGCCATAGAATGTCTTGGGGCCATAGGTAATGTGGTCATAGGTAATGTGTGGGGCCATAGGTAATGTGTGCCATAGGTGCACTGTGGGGTCATAGAGTAGATGTGGGGTCATAGGTAATGTGTGGGGTCATAAATAGTTTGTTATTGAAGTCATTGAAGCTTCATGAGAACCTAACCTAACCACTTTCTCAATACTCTCTCCCCCATTCTCCTCCATCACCCCCCCCTCTCCTAACAAATAGGTAAGGTGGGGGGGGTGTGCGTGTTTGTAGTGGTGGAGTGAGGTGATGGCTAATACACTTATATAATGTGTGTGTGTGTGTGTGTGTGTGTGTGTGTGTGTGTGTGTGTGTGTGTGTGTGTGTGTGTGTGTGTGTGTGTGTGTGTGTGTGTGCCACTTGCCCTGTTTACCTGGCGGCACACACTAGGAGTCGTCTGAACAGTTCACTGCTGCTAATTATATACCTGACGACACGATAGCCTGAACCAGGTCAGTATTGGCTTACCTTCCTCCCTTCCTCCTCCCTCTTCTCTCTTCTTCTCCTCCTCTTCTTTCTCTCCACCCTCCTCCTTCTCTTCTCTCTCCTCCTACTCTTCCTCTTCCTCCTCTTCCCTACTTCCTCCTCCTCCTCCTCCTCCCTCCTCCTCCCTCCTCCTCCTCCTCCTCCTCCTCCTCCTCCTCCTCCTCCTCCCTCTTCCCTCTTCCTCCTCCTCCTCCTCTTCCTCTTCCCACCACTTCTTTCTCTTCCTCCCTCCTCTTCCTCCTCCTCCTCCTCTCCCTCCTCCTCCTCCTCCTCCTCCCCTCTTCCTCCCCACCCCCTCCTCCTCCCCTCCCTCCTCCTCCTCCCTCCTCCTCCTCCTCCTCCACCACTCCTCCTCCTCCTCCTCCCCTTCCCCCTACCTCCTCCTCCCTCCTCCTCCCTCCCACCCTTCCCTCCTCCTCCTCCCCTTCCACCCTCCCTACTCCTCCCCTCCTCCCCTTCCCTCCCCTCCCTCCCACCCACTTCTCCTCCTCCTCCCTCCCCTTCACCACCCTCCTCCTCCTCCTCCTCCCTCCCCCACTCCCTCCCCCTCCTCCCTTCCACACTACCTCCCCCTCCTCCTCCCCCTTCCACCACTTCCCTCTTCTTCCTCCTCACCTCTTCCACCACTTCCTCCTCCTCCTCCTCCTCCTCTTCCACCACTTCCTCCTCCTCCTCCTCCTCTTCCACCACTTCCCTCCTCCTCCCCAGAGTCCAGTCATCCCACTATTACCTCCTCCAACACAAGCTTCTCTGTGTCTGATGGAGAGGAGGAGAGGAGGAGGAAAGTGAGTGGAGGTGGAAATGGTTCATGACAGAGGTTTCAAGTGATGGGTGGAGGGAGGAGGTTGTGGGTGGAGTGGAGGAGGTATGGTGGAGTGGGTGGAAGGAGGAGGTGTGGAGATGAAGGTGGAGAGAACGTCAGCCTCCCTCCTCATCCACTCACCCACCTTTGACTTGGCTTGGCTTGGGTCGGCTGTAGTCTATATTCAGGTCTGGCTTGGGTTGGGTCCGGGCCTCAGCCAGCTTAGGTTGGCTTAGGTCAGTTCCTGGGTTGCAGGTCAGGTCTGGGTTGACTTGGAGTCGGGTCTGGCTTGGCTTAGGTCAGGTCTGGCTTAGCAGGTCAGGTCTGGCTTGGGTTGGGTTAGGTCAGGTCTGGCTTGGGTTGGGTTGGGTCAGGTCTGGCTTGGGTTGGGTTGGGTCGGTCTGGCTTGGGTTGGGTTAGGTCAGGTCTGGGTTGCGTGATAACATGATAACATTCAGTGGGTTCTCCACTGGCAAATATTCCCAATTACAGCACCGATCATAAAACAAAGGCAGGATAATCTACCTCGCCCGACACGCTCACACCAGTTCACCAAGTGCCGTATTATGACTTTCAGCCTGATTATATACAGATTAATTACCCACGGACTTCGGATAATGACTTACGGATTACAATTATCGGACGGCCACGAGGAAAAAATTATAAACAGGAGTCGCCGTGTCATAGTCACTTCATATATGAGAGGAGATCAAATATTATTTTAGGTGGGGGTTGTGTTGCGTTATGGGAGTGTTGTTTTTCTGTTGTGTTGTGTTTTGTTGTTTGTCTGTTGTGTTGTGTGCTGTTGTTTGTGTGGAGGTGGGGAGATTTTGAGTTGTGTTTGTGTTGTGTGAGTGTTGTTGTTGCTGTAGTGAAGGGTTATTTATTTTATTTATTATATATTATTATTATTATTATAATTATTTTTTTTTTTTTTTTTTTTTTTGGTGTGTGTGTTGGAAGGGTGGTGGCAGACCTCAGTACAGCCACAAAAGTCAATATTGGTGTAAGTGTGGCGCTGGTCGTGCCTGTTTGTCATAACTACACACACACACACACACACACACACACACAGTGATTAGTGACAGATTGCAACATATAATTAATTGTAACATATTAATAAGTAACAGGTGAGACTCTACCACAAAAATAGTTAATGATGAGAAGTAAATAAATATATAGAATTAGAGACAGGTGGGTAGACAGACATACAGACAACAGGGGTACAGACTGGTAGACAGACATACAGACAGGGGTACAGACTGGTAGACAGACATACAGACAGGGGTACAGACTGGTAGACAGACATACAGAGAGGGGTACAGACTGGTAGACAGACATACAGACAGGTACAGACTGGTGAGACAGACATACAGACGGGGTACAGACTGGTAGACAGACATACAGACAGGGGTACAGACTGGTAGACAGACATACAGACAGGGGTACAGACTGGTAGACAGACATACAGACAGAGGTAGACTGGTAGACAGACATACAGACAGGGGGTACAGACTGGTAGACAGACCAGACAGGGTACAGACTGGTAGACAGACATACAGACAGGGGTACAGACTGGTGAACAGACATACAGACAGGGGTACAGACTGGTAGACAGACATACAGACAGGGTACAGACTGGTAGAAGACATACAGACGGGGGTACAGACTGGTAGACACATACAGACAGGGGTACAGACTGGTAGACAGACATACAGACAGTACAGACTGGTAGACAGACACAGACGGGGGGTACAGACTGAGACACACAGACAGGGGCATGACTGGTAGACAGACATACAGACGGGGGGTACAGACTGGTAGACAGACATACAGACGGGGGTACAGACTGGTAGACACATACAGACAGGGTACAGACTGGTAGGACAGACATACAGACGGGGGCAGACTGGTAGACAGACATACAGACAGGGGTACAGACTGGTAGACAGACATACAGACAGGGGTACAGACTGTAGACAGACATACAGACAGGGGTACAGACTGGTAGACAGACATACAGACGGGGGTACAGATGGTAGACAGACATACAGACAGGGTACAGACTGGTAGACAGACATACAGACAGGGGTACAGACTGGTAGACAGACATACAGACAGGGTACAGACTGGTAGACAGACATACAGACGGGGGTACAGACTGGTAGACAGACATACGAGACAGGGGTACAGACTGGTAGACAGACATACAGACAGGGGTACAGACTGGTAGACAGACATACAGACGGGGGGTACAGACTGGTAGACAGACATACAGACAGGGGTACAGACTGTAGACAGACATACACAGGGGTACAGACTGGTAGACAGACATACAGGATGGGGTACAGACTGGTAGACAGACATAGCAGAGGGTACAGACTGGTAGACAGACATACAGACAGGGACAGCAGACAGACAGACATACAGACAGGGTACAGACTGGTAGACAGACATACAGACTGGGGTACAGACTGCAGACAGACATACAGACAGGGGTACAGACTGGTAGACAGACATACAGACAGGTACAGACTGGTAGAGAGACATACAGACAGGGGTACAGACTGGTAGACACATACAGACGGGGGAACAGACTGGTAGACAGACATACAGACAGTACAGACTGGTAGACAGACATACAGACAGGGGTACAGACTGGTAGACACATACAGACGGGGGGTACAGACTGGTAGACAGACATACAGACAGGGTACAGACTGGTAGAAGACATACAGACAGGGGTACAGACTGGTAGACAGACATACAGACAGGGGTACAGACTGGTAGACAGACATACAGACGGGGTACAGACTGGTAGACAGACATACAGACGGGGGTACAGACTGGTAGACAGACATACAGACAGGGGTACAGACTGGTAGACAGACATACAGACAGGGGCAGACTGGTAGACAGACACAGACAGGGGTACAGACTGGTAGACAGACATACAGACGGGGTACAGACTGTAGACAGACATACAGACAGGGTACAGACTGGGTAGACAGACATACAGACAGGGGCAGACTGGTAGACAGACATACAGACGGGGTACAGACTGTAGACAGACATACAGACAGGGGTACAGACTGGTAGACAGACATACAGACAGGGGTACAGACTGGTAGACAGACATACAGACAGGTAGACTGGTAAACAGACATACAGACAGGGGTACAGACAGACACATGAACCAGCATCTACCAGGTGTGTTCGTGTTAAGCTGGGTAAAACCAAGCACCAACTGGCCACACCGTCAAATAAAACATTCACAAACAGCAAATATTTAACTACAACGAATGTGATTTAAAGTCAACTGATTGAATATTAATGAGTATCTTTGTTTCCCGGGGTGTGCGTTATCGGGGAGGGTGTTACGCACTGTCCAAACACCTTTCCGTATAATCAAATGAGCATGCAGGGTTCTCAGCCAATGTGGTAATACTGCATGATTGATAATGGCGACAACTGGCTCTGTGTGAGGGTGTCTGTCTGTCTGTCTGTCTGTCTGTCTGTTTCTTGGGTATTAGCCCCTATACCCACACTCATACCAACCTCCATCCACACCTATTTAGGTTTGATTAAAGGTTAGGGTGGTAGGGTAGGTTTAGTTAGCAGTGTTGGTTGTATGGTAGGGTAGGTTGTTAGTGGTAGGGGAAGTTAAGTAGGGCAGGGTAGGTTGGTTAGTGGTAAGGTTAGCGGTGGGGTAGGTTAAGTTAGTGTAAAGTGGGTTAAGAAGGGTAGGGTGGGTTGTTAGTAGTAGGAGGTTAAGAGGGGTAGGTTGTTAGCGGTAGGGGTAGGTTAAGTTAGTGTAGGGTAGAGTAAGTTAGCGGTAGGGTAGGTTAAGAAGTGGTAGGGTAGGAAGGTTGGGGTAGGTTAAGTTAGCGTGTGGGTAGGTTAAGTTAGTGGTAGGGAAGTTGCTACGGTAGGTTGTTAGTGTTAGGTAGGTTGTTAGCGGTAGGGCAGGTTGTTAGCGGTAGGGTAGGATTAGTAGCAGGGTAGGAGGTTAGCGGTAGGTAGGTTAAGCAGCGTGTGGGTTAAGTTAGCGGTAGGGTAGGTTAAGTAGCGGTAGGTGGTTAAGTTAGTAGGTAGGTTAAGTTAATGGTTGGGTAGGTTGTTAGTGGTAGGGTAGGGTTAAGTTAGTGGTAGTAGCAGTTGAAGCTGGGTAGGTGGGGTTAAGTTAGTGGTAGGTAGTTAAGTTAATGGTGGGTAGGTTAAGTTAGTGGTAGGTGGTTAAGTTAGCTAGAAGGTTAAGTTATGTTACAACTTCACAACTCAACAGATAAAATCTCTATATCATGTTTCAGCCTTACAACACCATATCACAACAACAACCACACAACAACTATATTACAGTCACAACTCACAAACATCAATCATATTCATGTCACAACCTCACAACACAACAACTATATCAGTCACAAATCCCTCCAACACAACAACAACTATATCAATGTCAAACCTCACAACACAACAACTATATTAATGTCACAACCTCACAACACAACAACTATAATGTCACAACCTCACAACACAACAACTATATCATGTCACAACCTCACAACACAACAACTCTATATCATGTCACAACCTCACAAAACAACAACTATATCAAGTCACAACCTCACAACACAACAACTATATCAATGTCACAACCTCACAACACAACAACAACTATATCATGTCACAACCTCACAAACATAACAACAATAAGAGCGTCATGTAATTGCACGCTCTAAAATATAATTGTGTTTACCGAAAGATAAAAAAGCAAAAAAAAACCACTAACTTTTTTTACCCGGCTGTGTTTTTTTTTCACCAATGTTCGGTAAAACAAAGTAACAGCCACAACGGCGCTGTAATTATACCGTCCTCTGATATAGATCTTCACTTAACATAATATACTGTCCTTCCCTCTCACCCCTCCCCCCCTCCCTCATACTCCTCCCTCCTCCTCCTCCCTCCCTCCTCCCCCATAATTAAACCCATAAGACTCCTCGCCTCTAATGATGCTACAACTAACAATTATACTCATGGTAATGAGGTATAATTTTCACATGAGAAATTGCCAAACATAATGGTGGTAAAGCAGTGCCGAGTGAAGCAAGAAAAGCCGAGTGATGCAAGCAGTGCAGAGGATGCAAGCAGTGCGAGTGATGCAAGCAGTGCCGAGTGAAGCAAGTAGGAGATGGAGGTGAGGTAGTGGCACTGTGAGAGAGAGAAGCAGTGCCAAGTGAAACAAGCAGTGCGAGGAAGCAAGCAGGAGGAGGAGGTGGCACTGTGTGAGGAGAGAGAGAGAGAGAGAGAGAGTACAGTGACCGCCGGATATAAGTGGGCACCGTCGATTGATTTTGAGATAATATTTGGTTAAATGACTCATCAGCAACTCAGCGGGTGGCGGTGTTGACAACTAGCCTAATAACCTTATATTATTTTACCTGAGCGTCGAGGAGGGGAGGTGAGGGGAGGGATGTGGGTGAGGTGAGGGGGGAGGTGAGGGGAGGGGATGTGGAGGTGAGGGGTGGTGAGGGGATGAGGTGAGGAGGGTGAGGTGAGGTGAGGTGAGGGGACGGGAGGGGATGTGAGGTGAGGTAAGGTGAGGTGAGGGGACGGAGGGATGTGAGGTGAGGGGTAGGGGTGGGGTGAGGAGGCGAGGTGAGGTGAGGCGGAGGGGAGGAGGGGGTGAGGTGAGGTGGAGGCAGGGGATGTGAGGTGAGGGGTGGCGTGAGGTGTGGGGACGGGAGGGATGTGAGGTGAGGGAGGAGGGGGTGAGGTGGGAGGTGAGGTGGAGGCGAGGGATGTGACTGAGGAGAGGGGAGGAGGAGGTGAGGAGAGGAGGTGAGGAGAGGTGGAGGAGGTGAGGTGAGGGGTGAGGTGAGGAGGAGAGGTGAGGAGGTGAGGGTGGGAGGGAGGTGAGGGATGAGGTGAGGAGAGGAGGTGGTGAGGAGAGGTGGGGTGGGGTGAGGTGGGGTGAGGGGTGGGGTGAGGTGAGGTGGGGTGGAGGTGAGGAGAGGGGAGGTGAGGAGAGGTGAGGGTAGGTGGGGTGAGGTGAGTCCATTTTGCTTTTGTTATTCACCTGTGCGAAATTATTATACCTGGATTTATACGAATTTTATTTTAGTATTTTATGAACTTTTTTATTATTATTATTTTTAGTTTATTAAGGCAGGTATGTGTGTGTGTGTGTGTGTGTGTGAATATACCCTCATTAAGTATTCCTTACCTGTGTATTAACCCCAATTCTAATTAACCTGTGTATGCTATAGTGTATACATATGCATATGTCACAAGAAATATTATTATTAAACAGACATAATGGTACTGTGAGGAGCCATTAGTGTAGAGACGCCATTAACGCTTGTATACTAACCTTATTGGTGTACATACATATATACATACATACATACATACATACATACATACATACATACATACATACATACATACATACACTGCCATAACACACATGACAAAAATCCAAGCCAATACCGGATGCGTTGTCGACTCTTCCTTCTCACTCTCACCTCTTCTCATCCACCTTCCTCTCCTCATCTCACCTCTCTCTCATCCTCACCCTCACCTTCATCCCCAACCCTTTCTCACCTCACCTCCCACTACCCACCACATGATGCTACCGTGATAGTTGACAACATTACCATAATCCTATGAAAGTGGGGACGGAGGGCGGGGTGTGGGTGGGGGCGGAGGGGTGTGGGTGGGGGCGGAGGGCAGGGGTGTGGGTGGGGGGTGAGAGGGGGCATTTACTTGATCCCGACATTGTGTTCAACGCTTGGTGAGTGTAATAAAGTATTTGCTATTTATTTTGGTAAAGTCAAGAATATGTGTGTTTTTTATTTTTTATTAAATAGCTGATAATAAACTTCTTTGCTATTATTTTCACCTAGTTATAAGAGAGTTATATTTTCTGCTCTTAATTTCAATCTTAAATATCTCCACAAATCAACCCGCCATCAGGTTTTATTGATCAGATAATAGCAAATATTTTACTCGGCTATTTTATGCTATTTAATAACTCTTCGGTAGTATATTTTATTTTTGATCTTTTTATTAGTTACTAGTTTAG